>NW_028186823.1:4134229-4206365 GCF_003343005.1 Rhea americana | reverse complement strand
CTTATAAGTATACTCTAGAAGCCAGCTAAGAACAGAAATACTAAGTGCCACTGACCTGAAATACAAGTGTCTGTCTGGAGTCAGTGTCCCTCCCTCCTGTGAAAGACAATCTTGCTGATGCTGACTGCTAAAAATAAGGATGAAAAATCTTTTCCAGCATCTGGAGTGTTCTGTGCTTTAATCCATTCTTCTGCTTATGTATTGTTATACAGGTATTTCTGTGCATACTATGATTAATGTACAAATATATATTTCACTCAGTAGGATTAGAGTCAAATGGGCCTGATTCTCCACTTCTTTGCATCTTGCCAAGCTAGCTATGACTATAGGTACGGCCCTGTTAAGAACTGTCATCTTATAAGAAGCTTTAGGGAATTAGATTAACTCTTGGTTTGCCGTTGTGCAARTAGTATCCATCTAATATTGTGAACTGAAAATAAATCTTTCCTCTGTCATTTTTTTAGTGTGGACTCTTTTCTAGGAACCTGAGCTGTTTATATTCTGTCCATTAAGGTGGTTGTTCCAGCTGGTGCTGCATGGTCCGAAACTTCCTTGGGGCAAGGATACCTCTGTAAGTGTGTAAAGCAATGTGTACAAGTATGTATCATTTCCAGTTTTGAACTGCTAGCAATGATGGTGCAGTTAGGCAGCTTAATGCCCCTTCCAAAACCTGCCTCAGAAACGTAGTCTTCAATTCAGATTTGGGGTGGTGTGCACAGTATTTTGCAGACATGCACATTAAGAAGGCATGTAATTTTTTTGTGTGTGCTCAAGGCAAAGGTTCAAAGGTTGCATTAAATCRTAAGTATGCTTTGACTGTTGTCTGTTCTCCCCTCCTAGGAAGCTGTGCATCATGATAGGTGCAGTGTCCTTGGTTACTGCAGCCGCATTATCACACTATTGTCATGTCAATGGCAAAAGCTGTGATGATAGGGGCTCTCATATAACCCTGTGATAAGGCTTAAATCTGTCTAATCTGCATATTTCTGATGTTTCCACCCACATATTTGGCCGACATTAATCATCCTTAAAAGAATCAAACAGTAAAAAATATTTGCCAGTATTTCTACAGTGGAGATGACCCTTGATTTGCCATGAAAAAAAGACCTTTGTGATTATCTGATTATGGCACAAATCTAGTGCAGAAATTCAGCTGTAATTTCATAATTGCAATCTAGGCTAGGAACCTATTCAGGTTTTTGAGTTTCTTACAAAAAGGAAAACTGAAAGAGATCTGTATACTTGACTAAACAGCTTTAAGGGTAGGTTTTCTCAGGAACTTGGTGTCTGCTTTGGTTTTGATAACATCAGTTCATGTGAAAAGTACTAATGGATCATGACTTTCAATATTAAGCACAAAGCACTAGAATTACGTATATGGCGTTATATCATTTTGATTTTCCACACAGGTTTGTGTGTGCATGCACAAGTGCTGCATGTGTCAGAAGCAACTGTAAGCATCTGATGGGCTGGCCTGTAAGAACGTGGGCCAAGGACACAAGGTGCTGATGAAGCTGAGGTGATGTGCACACTCCAGGTATCCGTGTCGTGTATCCTGCATGCATTCTACTGTAGGATGATTGAATTGCCTGTGAGCAATCTCTCATACTAGACTTAAAGGTTTAGGTGTATTTCTGGAGCTCTGACAGTTGGTGTTCTTCAGCATTACGCTGTCATTCCCTGAAATAATGCATTTAACAGAAGTGCTCCCAGCAATGATGGAAGGAGTCAAGAACCTGTGGGTGCCCTGACTTACTGGAGGTCTTRTATTGCAAGAAACATGAGGGACTGTAAACCTACACTTAACACTTCACATCAAGTTGCATTCTAACATGATTTTTTATTAATGGATGGCATCACTTTAACAGTTATTCCTCCTTACATAAGGTTAGCTTTTTCTTGGTGTAATTGGTAAATTTTCATCCTCTCTTAATCAAAACAATTTTTGGAAAGCTAAATTTTATTTGAGAATGAAACTGGGGGAGTTTTAAGCAATCTCATATGGTTAGTTAGAGCTGGTACAGTTTGCTATTTGAAAGCTTCTGTGAATATAGCTCCATATCCTGCATTTTTTAGAGTGATGTGAGCTGTGGGAAAGACAAAATATCATGAGTAACCAGTAATTGCTACAGGGACATATGATATGACAAAAACCTACTAGTAAGTGCCAGTCTTAGACTGAGGAWATACAGACAAAAATATATTTATATAAAATAAAAACAGAATTATGTGTRTCTTGTTTTATTTTGTGAAAATATTGGGCAGTGATTGAAAAATCTGGATTTCTGATTTTTCATGTCAGCTGCTTTTCCCAAAACAAAGGAAGTAATGTTTTGAATAGCCATTTCAGTATACCTATCATCTGTGGTTTTGGTATACTTTTTCCTCGTTACAGGCTTATTTCTTCCCTCTTCATTATTGTATATTGGACTTATAAAGATCCAGTCTTTGTCATACAATTAGCTGACCCAGTCTGGGCTCACAATGAAAAGCATGTGCTGTGGGAATACCAGGGAGCTTGTTGTCATCCTTGACCAATGTTTCACCAGTGTTTGCTGCTGCACAGTTCCCTTTTCCATAATACATCCTGCCTACAACTGTTACCACCATAAAAAAAAAAAAAAAAAAAGTATTCAACTGCAATGCTTTCAAAGTCAAGCTCAGAAACTAAGGATGTATACAGGAGATGGTTAAGATGTTTTGACAAACATAGCTCCAGGGAGCTATCTAAATACACTACTGAATTACCGTATCAATCCAAGGAACTTGCATAAAGTCTCTGCTGGTTTATGGTTTCCTGAATGCTCCTAGTCATTGGGTATTAGGAAGTTATGCTACAGAGTTTACAACATAGCRTATACACTCCAGGGCCTGTTATAGCCATAATCCATATTTTAATGCTTTATGTCAGGCATCCCTGCTGCCCTCTAACCATTCTTTAATAATAAGACAAAAGTGATATTTTAGGGTAACAGTTAATAAATAACGTGACTTATCCAATCACACCTTTCACTAAAATATTATTATCTTTTGACAGGTTCATTACTGTAGAGACATCGGGGACTGATGAAACATTGTCTAATTCTACCACTAGTACATTTTCTGTAGTTGTCTTTCTTTTAATTTAATTCTCCTACTCTGAAAGCATACTGTCCATTGCAATTATCGAATGAGCATTTAATCTAGCATAACTAAGGCATTTTAATCTTTTCTTATGGAAAAACGATTAAATGGTCATAACGTTGCTATGATGTGCATTCATTTACTCCTGACTCGGAGAATCAAAGTTTTCTCCTTTCTGATAACCAAACCTCAAGTAAGATTTTAGCTTTAGTGCAGTGCTTTGGTTGCCTGAGCCAGAAGAGGATTGCTATTTATTTCATAATATTGCCGATTCAGGAAAATATTTTGTGGCTATTAATCCCTTCTGATTGTTTTTTGGCAAATTCTGTATATGCCAGTGTGTTTGGTTGGCTAACCTATTTAAAAAATATTATTTTGATTTTGATTATTTTATAAATCAGAGATGTAGGAATAGTACAAAATATAACAGATTGAAACAAAGCAAAAAGCAAAAGCAAGTGTGTAAAAAAACACTTCAGGCATACTGACAATGATCACATTTCAGGAAATCTATTTTTTGTATTCCATGGTGTCTCTTTTCTTTCACATTGCATATTAAAAATTTTAAAAAGAAGTGAATTYGAAATATACAAATATACAAGTAGAAAATAAAATACTGATTTTTTTCATTTGCCTGAAAAATATGGCTAGAAGCAGAACCCAACCCTACCAAAAAGATGACTGAATAAGGCACTCAAATTTACCATCTCAGACCAGAACTGTGGCTCTCAACTTTTTTCTTACTGAGATGCTGCTTCTCTGTCTTGAGAATAGCAGTTCCTTTCATCAGCACCGAGAGGGGTAYCAAGTTCATTGCTCTTTCAGAACATGTTGCAGTCCCCAAATTCCCCTAGAAAATATATCAGATATCACATAACCTTAGAGCTCTGCTTCAAATCAATCCATAGGGTTTAAAACGTTTTTAATAATGGGCAGGTTTGTGAAAAAGGAAGCTAAAATTATCAGATAGATAGATTTATCACTCACTCCARTCTCTCGACTAGCTGGTTTTTAGTGGCTTGTTATTTTGATTTAAATAACTAAATCTCTACATATTACTATAAACGATGATATATGGCTCTTAACCTTGGACACCCATAATAACCAAAAAATTGGGTGATGAGTCTCAGTCCTTGCACAGAACTGTAAGTGAAGTCATATCTCTAGATTCATGTAGGAAGTGCTGGTATGTGTGTACAAAATGCAGCATAATTTAGTGCATTCACTGGCATCAGACTTGACCATATTCATAGAATCATAGAATCAGTAAGGTTGGAAGGGACCTCTGGAGATCATCTAGTCCAACCTCTCTGCTCACCAGGGTCACCTAGAGCATGTTAGACAGGGTTGCACTCAGGCGGGCCTTGAGTAGCTCCACAAAAGGAGACTCCACAACCTCTCTGGGCAACCTGTGCCAGTGCTCTGTCACTCTCACAAGGGAGGAATTCCCCCTCACAGTCAGGTGGAGCTTCCTGTGCTTCAATTTCTGCCCATTGCCTCTTGTCCTGTCACAYGGGACAACTGAAAAGAGTTTGTCCCCATCCCCTTGACACCCTCCCTTCAGGTACTTACATACATTGGCAAGATCCCCCCTCAGTCTTCTCTTCCCTAGGCTATAATAGGCCCAGCTCTCATAGCCGTTCCTCATATGGCAGATGATTCAGTCCTCTGATCATCTTCGTATAGCCCTATGCTGGACTCGCTCCAGTCGCTCCATGCCTCTCTTGGACTGGGGAGCCAGAACTGGACACAGGACTCGAGATGAGGCCTCACCAGGGCTGAGGAGAKGGGCAGGATCACCTCCCTCGACCTACTGGCTACACTGTGCCTAATGCACCCCAGGAGACCATTGGCCTTCYTGGCCACACGGGCACATTGCTGGCTCATGGTCAACTTGTCATCCACCAGCACTCCCAGGTCNTTCTCTGCAGAGCTGCTCTCCAGAGGGTCAGCCCCCAGCTTGTACTGGTGCCTGGGGTTATTTTTCCCTAGGTGCAGGACTCTGCACTTGCCCTTGTTGAACCTCRYRAGGTTYCTCYCTGYCCAGCTCTCCAGCCTGTYCAGGTCTCTCTGAATGGCAGCACAGCCCTCWGGTGKRTCAGCCACTCCTCCCAGCTAGGTAKCATCAGCAAAATTGCTGAGGAGGCACTCTGTCCCCTCATCCAGGTCGCTGATGAAAAAGTTGAACAGGAAATTTTAACATTCAGGTTGTTGCCATTCAACAGTACTCTCTTTCAGGAAAGGTTAGAAAAAGGCTTAGTGCCCCTCCACAGGAAAATACAATTTTATGCAACTCCCCCCCTTATGTTACAGTTTTTTTTCCAGTCATTGTAAACTCTGAATTAGAAATGTCAGTGCAGTGTCTCATAGACTCCCATATCTGTTGGGGCTGGGTACCTTATAGCCCTAGGGCAAAGACCCCTTGGCTAATCCACTTTCTTTATATTTCACCATCTTCATACCTCTCACTGAGCTGAGGTGACACACTGTGAGGGCCTTTGGTTCTAGTGAATAATGGTGAGCTAATGGCCAGTGTGAGACAAACAGCTGCTTGAGAAGTACAGAATAGATGTCCATTTAGTGAACATCACTACCGCAAGTGCTGACTGACTGAAACATCAGAGTGTGTTTCATCACTAGAGATGRTCATACCCTAAAATCCAGCACAGGTACCAATGGCCAAATTGTAAAAGCATCTATCTTCCATAAGGGTCTTCCAAAATTTCCCCTGAATTCTTACCTTTTGGTTTGGAGGACAAAGGTCTTTCAAAGGTGAGTATTTTTCTTACTATACTAGACAGAATAGGGGATTAATTCCTGCATACCATGAAAGATTTATGTAATATTTCTCTTTCAATAAGAATACTGACAGAACTAGTAGTCCTGATCTTTATCAGATGTAAATAACAGCAGCTTTCTGTGAGAGCAGCTTCATGGATAAAATGCCTAAAACTTAGCTTTAACAGAAGCTGTAGACAAGCTATTCTTTAATTCAGAGAAGAATGATCATGGACATCTGCTTCAGAGCTGACAGCTCTACTGTCAGTATTTTTTTTTTTTTTTTTTTGTTTTGCACCTGCTCAGATACCAGGTACAACTATAATTTAAATGTAGAAGTTATAGTGCCTGCACCTTACTGGAGGGAGATGGGTGGAAAAAGATCAAAAAATCAAAAAAAAGGAAAGGGAAGAGRGCCTAAGTCATGTCACAAGAGATACTTTGCAGGCTTAGCTATTTGCTGTGGTATCAATTTATGCTTCTTGTTTTTAAAATAAAAGGATAGATGATTAAAAATATTCAGGAAAATACACATTAGCCATGCATTAAACATCCATTAACATATACATTGCAGAGCAGGACTTCTCTCTCTGTCCTGCCCCTAAATGTGACAGAGGACCAGTATGTCTGCCTTGCTGTGTGGCAGAGATCACTTCCCCATTCTTTTCCATCTCCCCTGTCTGGATTATCAATGGTCCTGATCGTTCTYTCATGACTGTGACCAACAGAAAGAYGAAGGATCATTTATATTTTCTTCTTGTAGWGGCYATTCATGGGAAAATGTGAAGACAAGGCTGTGATTTATCCACACAGTCCTCCACTGTTACTCCYTCCGGTTAGGAAACCATTTCAGAGGGAGGTTGCTCTGACTGACTCTGTCTTGCTGTTCATAGCCAATCAAGGATGTGGCACGTTAACATTTTTGTTCAGCTCAGGAGTGTGCTTTTAAGCAATCTGCCACTTGGCTCCACTTCCCACAGTTTGGTTCATATCGCTGAGTGATCTCAGAGTATTTGAAACAAGTTCTTTTTGATTAAACTAAATCAGCTAACTAATACTCCAGGACTACACCTAAAATATTCTATCTGCTAATGGGTGCTCAGACCACAGGCTTGGACAAGACCAACACTGAAGCAACCCCTCTGGTATGTGTATACTGTGGATGCCAATATGTTTTGCATTACTGATTTTCTTAGCCTACTAACATGAATCCAGAGATCCTTGTTCTGCCAAGGATCTTACTGTAGTGACCTCTGTCCAGGAGATTTCCTGAGGATTTATGTCTGCCTCAGCTGTGATGACTGTTGACTGCCATTGACTGACACCCACTGACCCTTAAATAAGTGGAGCTGTGACTCCCAGATAGTGTTGTGAGCAGACATTACTATTGCTTGTATTATCATGGCACACCAATATTATCAAACTGCTCACAATACCTTTTGGGGTCCTATTTTTGTCATAAATGGTTTCTTTAATGACTTTGCACTTACACTGTACATGCAGTGTCACTAGCATGCATTGCATATAGCTTATTTAGCTATAATCACATTTCTACAGCATTCATGAGGGACTTTCAATCTTCCACATCTTCATCTCCACAAATTTAAGAAAAAGGAGATACCATTACAACAAAGTAGCCTAATGTTCTGTCATGACCATAAAGTTTCATCAGACCTCTTGACTCAAGTCCAAAATTAGTGTAGTGATTTTTTAAATCTTACCTAGGTCAATGACAAACAAGGACTTACTGTTCCCGCTCTTTGTCTCAGGTAAAATGAAAGTTCTTATAGCTCTGTGGACTCCTTACTTACTATTTCCTGTGTTTTATACTTTGCCATTTCCCATTTATTTTTTCATGTTTTCTTCACTTCTTCCTGTGTCGCATACGTGATACATATATGTTTTCCATGCACGATTTGAAATCTTTTGTGCTAGTCCTTTATCAAACCTACCTCTGTCTGCCTTTTCTTTTTCATTTTCGTGTTTCCCTAAGTCACTTCTTTCCCATCATCTCACTCAGTATTCCTCCTTCAGGTTATGAACTTGAGAAAGATGCATATATAAATCACTATGCATAGGAGAATGAAGACACTAAAACAGAAATTATTGGGCTTCCCTTCAAATCACAAGGCATTTATTATGTTTATTTGAAGATGACTGAAAAAGAATCAGCTTAAATAGTATTTCTTAAAAATGTTGACTCATTTAAATTTAATTTTTCAAAATCTTGGTAAAATATTCTGAAATGTTCTGTTCTGACCTTCTCTCTACAAAAATTCCTATCTCCAGCTCAAAATAACTGATTGCATTATAAGCTAGACTAATTATACAATAAACTTTTGTAGAAGGCTGAAATGTAAAGGGAATGTTTTAATTGACTTGAGGCAATTTTATCCCCCTGATTTTTTAATGTGGGAAAAATTTCAAAATACTGACATTTGTCCCAGCTTGAGAATGAAAAAAAAAAAAAAAAAGGAAAGAAAGAAATCTGGAAATATTTTGCTTAGCAATAAAGCCATATGTTTAAAGGGAGCAAAATGCACATATGGCAACAACATCATCTCCTGTGATTCAGTCCATTAGTGCAAGAGACTTATTCAGACAGGTATGGAGTTTGATTCTCACTTGGGTTACTGCCACCTCATTCCTACCTGTCTATGAAGAGAGTCTTGAAGTGCTAATGGTAAATATAACGCATGCTCCCACTGTAAGATGTCACAATCTTTTTACTTTCTTACTTCAAATTAGACTATAGTGAGTTTATRTAATTTATATGTGCCTGATCAGAAATTGAGCATTTCTTTTAGATTTTTCTTGGTCTGAAATGAAACAAGTATAAAAAAGCTGCTCCAGGATTTCAGTGTTTTTACACAGAAATAAATGGAAATCACAGTATCCTTTAGGTCATTTTTATGTAAATTGATTTTCTTTCTTTCTCCTAAATCTGGAGGTATGGATATATCCCGTGAGGATATATTCCACTGTTTCCTTTATTTTTCCTGTTGTCATGAATATCACTTTGCAAGACATAGCAGTGAGAATCTCCTTGAAAGTTTCCATATCTTTCCTCCTATTGGCCAGTCATAGATTTACAGAGCTTTAAGAGTGATTTAACACCTGCTGCCTCATTAATTCCTAGCTTTCTTYGTGTGCTGCAGACCTGGCCACACAGGTACCATCTCGCTGCTCAGCAGTGTTGTGGCTTCTCTGTGGCTGGAGAGTGCCTGGAGCTTCATGTGCAGCTTTGAGCATGTACGACCCCAAAAGGCTGCCTTTAACATAAAGTGGCAAGGGCATTTGCCCCACCACCAGGCTTGATGGAAGAGGGAAGAAACTGCACATCTTTCCTTTTTCCTACTGGGGCATCCTTGTTTTGGCAGTTCCTTATTGCGCAGAGAGTTGATCCCATTGACTATGGAGAGACTTCTTGGTGATGAAGCATAAATTTAACTGCGGATTAAGATCTTAACCTGGCTGCAGATTAAGATCTTAAGTTTCATAGGGGTTTTCAATAGGGTGCTCAATGGTCAGTAGAACAGGCAAAAAATATGAAGTTCTCGGATATATCTAACTCCTACACCTGGCTTTGAGAACATTTCAGTAGCTCTGTCATTTTTACGCATATTTATCCCAGTTTGCTAGAGTACTGCCACTGACATTTTAGTTGACAAGCTTGAAAGCTTTGCTAGTTTAACTGTCATTTTGCTGAATACTGCTGAATATGGAAGCCATGGGGCTGGAGGGGCAGGAATGAGCTTATCTCTGGTCTTGTGAAGGATCTCGGTAAGTCCCTTCACCTCTCTGTGCTTCAGTTCTTCATGTGATGTTGTCTGCCTCTCTAAAGCATWTATAAAACGAGATAATATTAACAGAGAATGTGAGGCAGATCTTATTTAAAAAAATTCAGGAAAAAAATTCTCTGGAAAATATTTCTTTTCAAGGAAACTCTCTTGGACTCTAGCTTCTAAATAATCTGTCTTCCAACTTCTGCGCAGCGAAGTTAGTTAAACCAAGCTTTTACTGTTACTAGTAGAATAACAGTATTAATATTGTATTAACTAGCTTTTTTACATGGATGCCGGGGGGGGGGGGAGGTAAAGCACTTGATGGAATCAGATATAAAGACCYGTAAATGGCACATGAGATGCTATCAACTCCCTCAATGTTTATTATTAGAGAAAATTCATAAATTATGTTTAAATGCATTAGTAATTATGATACTCTTGATATTTTGAAGCAGAAGGGAGTGGCAACTGAACTGGCTATTAACTCTAGTTACTGCATATCAGTGTGTATTTAGAGCCAAAGACTAACTCTGCTTCTGAATTTATACTTGTCATAATAAACTCCCTGGCCACTGCAAAGGTAAAGGCTCAGCTGAAAAAACTTCCTAAACTCTCACTCAGGAAATTCTTTATCTAACAGTAATTTTATTTTAAAAAAGAATGTGAAAATCAAAGCAAAGGCTTTTAAACACACTGCCRAATTGTTCCATAGATATATCACATTTCCTTTTGTTTGTTATTTATTTTTACATTCAACAGCTTACTATCATTCAGTCTTTGCCCTCAGGTTTGTTTGAGAACATGGATTAAGAAGACTGTCCCAGGAGTAGATTTTACTGTCAAAACCATCAGGATCAGTGTAAATCCATGGCATATGTTTTAAGGGACAAATTAACAATACTATCTAAGTCTTTTGATAATGCAATAGCTAGCAGATAYGCATAAAGAAGACTAAAAGCAGTATCTGATATTATTCACCAACAGCAAATGACTGTTTAAAGAAAATGATCACAAGGTTTGGCTGATTTTAAGCACCCCAGTTCATAGGACAGTCGAGAAAGGAAGTARAAAWTTCACAGAAAGAGAAAGTCTTTCTGGATATGAAACTAAAATGACAAAATGCATTTATTTTCTGTAGGGGCATCAGATTTTGGGTGTGAGAGATGATGTGTATTGCTTGTACCTTATGTATGTTTCAATGTCTATTTTTACCCTGATGCAGTGTTTGGCAGCCAGAGGGTCATTATTTTCCTTAAGATGTCAGAAGGTTATCTGCAAATAYTTGTTAAAAGACTTTCCTCCAAAATACTGGCAAACATGTTCCTTAGATACAATCAAGCATTCAATATTAGGAACATTCAATAATTAGTTTAATTTTCTCTTGTCTGTAACTAAAAACCCTTCTGATTAAGAGAACATTGAGAAATATTGCCCTTGGGCCTATGGTGTGTCACTTTGAAGGTATTCATGTAATGCAGGTCTCTGACTCTTGCTCTGGCCTCTGGACCATACCAGYTCAGTGCTACTCTGCTTTGTCTGGTTGTTTTCAGAGAGCATAAGCTGTATTTTGGCTTGCTTCCCAGACACTGTTGTTCCAGAGCAGAGATTTTGGCCCTCACTAGAGACAAATATATGAATTGAAAATAAAAAAGAGGTAAGAAAAGAAACAGTGGAATGGTATACGTAGGAGGAAATTTGTTGGAAGTCCRAATGGTAGACCTTATCATTAGCATAACACCAAAAAACTTGGATCTCCCTTGCACACCTCCAACCTTATATTTGCTTTTTGTGACTTACACTTAGCCTTGCAATGACTTGGCTTTGAATACTAAATATTCTTGTGAGAGAAAAGTTCTGTGCCAGCTTCGCAGGCATAGTCATGTGGGTTCATGGTAAAGGTGGCTATAGTAGTACATCAGAAGCTCCTGTCTATTGATCCTATCTATTAAATCTAGCCTAGGCACCTAAATTAAGTGCAAATGTGTGAAAGTTTTCAAGCACCCTTGCAAGATATCTGGTCAGGTGCTTGAGGATTCTCCAGCCAAGCAGGAATGTGCCTGAGTTTACGTCTCTGGAAGCTTATGCAACACTGGAAAGAAGACAGTCTGCAACTGAGGTGGAAGTTTAGTGACTAAGTCTAATTGAAACGGTCTCCTGGAGGGTTAAATGAATTCCATTTATACCATGAGGCAACAGAAAACAACCCAATCCAATGGAAAAGGCCAAGTAAGCAGCTGGTCAGGCAAGCAAGGTCAATGTAATTAGGGTGAGCGATGGCCTTCCAATGACTTTAATGGAAGCTCTAATTGAGCCCACTACCCAGAGAAACAAAGCACAGTGTGAAACATTTTTCTTAACCTATGGTGTTACTGTATGTATGCACCTGTTAATCTACCTCTCCAGCGAGAGATGCCTGCTGGCACTGCCAGCATTTTGAAGCCAACAGCAGCACAGATCAGAGACTTTCAAGCCTTTGCCCTTTGACTGCRTGTCATTGATGCTAGTATGAGTGTAGGACAGTGTACTATATGGGAAATTCAAGCACGCACTCTGCCTGACAACATGTACATTGCTTGCTAGAAGACTGGAGTCAGTCCTGGACTTCTAAATTTGTAGTTGCTGGATACCGATGTGGCACAGAAAGACATTCACTCTCCTATCACTGTTTCTTCATTAGGGAATAGTGTTTTGTCTTGAAATGAATAGCAGCAGGAGACTGAATGCTGTGAAATCGGTCCCTTTTAAATAGGGTAGAGATCTTTGGATAAAGGGGAACAAACACAGAGTGAAGAGCAGGTTGGCCAAACAGTCATAATACCACGATAGCCTGCAAGGCACCAAGCTGCTGGTCCTCCTCTTCACAAGTTGTGCTGTCAGCCCTTTATTTTCCACCTCTCCATTTTTATTCATTCCAGTTGTCTAATTTTTCCCTTCCTCGGTGTCTTTAGTCAAGCACGTCAGTTCCCCTTTGCAGTCTTTTGTGTTTATCGATCAGACGCTGTCATCTCCTTGACTATCCTTATCTGCAATTGAACCCTCCAAACCTAGGCCTCTCCACCCTCCTGCTCAAAAAACCCCCTTGCAACCCCTTACCCTGGGCTGTCAGCATAATGAAGGCTTGATTTCAATACTTCCCCTCATTTCTCTGTTCACTGCTCTGCAGGTTAATGCAGATTCCAAACTTCAACAAGCAGCTGTTAAACATGTCATTAACACTGCTTCGGCTGCAAATGAAACTCTGCTATTGGGATTATGCCGGGAGCTATAGTTTTGTGATGAGCTTTGTCAATCACAGCTGACCTGCTGTGTACAGAATGAAACTCAGATTATCTTCTTTCTTCCTCAGACTCTTGTCATTTTTTCACAAAGAATTACTATTCTACTCCCCGAAAGATTGATTACTTGCACAAATAAGAGAGTCTGAGACATTAATACAAAATTCACAGGCTTTTCTTTATCTCAAACCTGCAACTCCCTCTACATTTCCTCCTGGTAATTATATTAGAATTGTGTACACTAGGAAGTGCCATCTGATTATTATGAAACTAGTTTTGTCATGACAAAAATGAGCTTAAGTCTTGTTTTTTTGGAAAATGATCAGTACAGTGCACTGGATGAGAGAGAAGGAGATTAAATCCAACTTGCTTTCATCCATGAATGCTTTCATCTCTTTTTCAAACACAGGAAATGATTACACTGCTATAAGCTGCAGTTCATATGAGTGAAAAAGGATAAGAAAATATTGAAAATTCTGTAACCAACAGTAGGACATAATATAGGTCCCTGGTACCCACTGAGAGACATGTACTTTATTTTTTTATGCTGGCAATGTCAAGGGTTTCACATTTTAAGCATTGCCTTCTGCTGAGGTGTTATTAAGTATTGGAGGATATGTTAATTAATTTGCCATTTCTCCAGGTTAGGATTTTCTTTTATGGTAAGAAAGCAAAATATGTTAAAACAATTTCTTTCAAATCAGCCTGTCCTCATCAGTCACTTAATGAACCTTGGTCTTGTTTCCCCAAGTAATTCTGGAACTGTAGAATAGTCCAAAACTGAGCAATCAGGTCTCTGTTCATAGGGCATATTTGGAATAAAGTAGGAAATGTCTAATACTACTGATGTAGGATGTTGCCTTCAGTACTTTTGTGTCCTATTTTAACACATTAATCTAACCTTTTGTTTAATTTGTTTTCTAATTSTAAAGCTTAGGAAATTGCTTGATCCCTATTTTTCTTTTACTGSAGCATCACTCTCAATGAGCTGTGCCTCCCATGCTGTAGAACTCCATATCCAGAAGAGGATCCAGAATAGGATCCTGTTGAGCTGGTGTTGAAAGAAGGTCCTGGCATTATTTTCTGCAAATCACCATTTGAACCATTTTGGTTTGTTAAATGGTGTGCCCAAGTCAGTAAGAAATTAAAACTCTCTCAGGCACGTAAGCCAACAGAGCTGCTAAATGTAAGGTCATGTTCAAAGCCGGATCATCGCCTCATGAATCACSATCACACTCTGAACAGGCAGAAAAGAAAGGCGGAGAGGAGAGACTGTGTGTTTCAGGGAGAGGGGGAATGAGCGAGMCAGCAAGCAGTAAGCAGAAGGTCAGGATCAATAGGAGAGACCAAGACGAGGAAGAGCGAGGGGCTGGGGAAATGTGGGAGCCTCTTCKCCCTGAGAGCTGAGCTCCTCATTGTGTCCTATTTTAACCCTTCTGTCTAGCAGAGAAAGAGAGGGGAAGGATGTGAAGTATGAAGTGAGTGACAAAATGCTCACCAAACAAAACCTCACAATTATTAGTAATTGAATATTTCATATTTTGAGTCATTCAAGCTCTGTGAGCCCCAAATAGCACTTTTAACTATTCAATTTTTTTCTCCATTGACTTTAATTAAGCTTACCCCAGGCTGGCAATCCTGATGAACATGGAAAATGTTTTTTATAGAGGAGTAACCTTTCTACCAACTCAGATATTTTCTTCCTTAGCTTATCCAGCTGTTATTTAAACTCAAACTCTTATTATGTCATCAGGTACAATCTTTGGAATGTAAAATACAGATATATTAAACTGCTGTACCATAAATATTTTCCACTTGGTGACTGTGAAAATTACCATATTATTTCCTGATTCAGATACGCCTGATGAAACCTAGTATTAGTGATAAGTGACTGTACATATAGTAACTTCTGYGTAGGGACTGGCATGAAATGCTTTAATGATAGGATTCACATACATACCTGCATTATTGCAGCCGGTCTCACATTTTGTGCTTCTCTGTCATTTAACAGATGCTACAGCATTACCAGCAAAATGTCCCCATGACCATAGGATAAAAACATTTGAAAGAAACTTATCCTGGTGTCACAGTGGCACTCTTCTGCTGGCATACAATGAATTTACTGTGTCCTCATACTGTTGAACTCACTGCCTAAACAGCTCTTCATGGCAATACACTGAGGTAATAGAAGCCAATACAAGTCAGTGCTAACTGCATTTACCCCCTCATCTGTCACCAAAGTACAACCCATTTGGTAACTATGTTTTCTTCCCTGAAACGTTAGATCTTCCAGTATTATCAAAGCACTAYCTTTCCTCAGAACACATCGGAGTTTACAGAAGCAGTGACACAAGTATACTGAAAAATCTTAAGAGTTTCAATACTTAAGAGATTAGAAATGTATTTGTATTTGTTTCACAGACAAGTCCATGTCAGTTTTGTTAGGAGTCACATTGGGATAAGCTCAGAGCAACCTCAATGGTGGAGTTAACTCAGAGAACTGAATTTTGTCCAATACTTCACAAATTACACAGATTTATCCAGATGACCAGAATTTACAARGCATTTTCTCCCAGGTTTTCGTGACAGCCAGTTGGATTTACTGTCCAGATAATCTGTCAAAATTATTTGGTGTAACTGTTGACTTCAGTCTAGATATGTGGATTTTTACTACTGATGGGTTAATATCTAAAAGGTGAGGTGACCTGAAGTGCTAATGAAACTGCAGGAATTACAGTTATGACAGAATGAGGCATTAGAGGGCTGGAGCATCTGCCCTACGAGGAGCGGCTGCGAGAGCTGGGCCTCTTCAGCCTGGGGAAGGGAAGACTGAAGGGGGGGATCTGATCAATGTGTACAAGTACCTGAAGGGAGGGTGTCAAGGGGATGGGGGCAAACTCTTTTCAGTTGCCCCGTGTGACAGGACAAGAGGCAATGGGCAGAAATTGAASCACAGGAAGTTCCACCTGACCGTGAGGGGGAATTTCTTCCCTGTGAGAGTGACGGAGCACTGGCACASGTTGCCCACAGAGGTTGTGGAGTCTCCTTCTGTGGAGMTMYTCAAGGCCTGCCTGGATGCAACCCTGTCTACCATRGTGTAGGTGACCCTGCTGAGCAGGGAGGTTGAACTGGATGATCTCCAGAGGTCCCTTCCAACCTTACTGATTCTATGGTTCTATGATTCTATGTTAAAGAGGAAGTAATCCCTGCAGTAATGCAAAGCCTAGTGCAGAGGCAACAGGAAGGCTGTCTCACAATTGCTGGGACAGTGCAGAGCCCAGTGCATGACTGTAAATCTGGGGTCTGTCTTTGGTGGCTCCTAGAGACCTCCAGCTTTCTATGAGATCAATAGTAGTYAGTGATGTTGAAGTATACATTAGCAATCCATTCTTAGGATGCCKGAGAATATCCAGTGACTGCACAGTATGCTGAGGGCTTCAAAGGTGGTGGTAATGGAAGCAGCTCATTCTGATGGCTGTTCTACAAAAGGTTCTCCRAGTAAGCTTTGGTGATATGCAGCACAAAGTGCTTGCAGTGAGGAACTGAATTCCCTCATAGCCTCCAATATTCTACATTTTTTTAACCTGGTTTCATATTGGGGTAGCTTCCATGGCACCCCAAGAAATAAGAGAAGACTCTAACCTTCTCCTGAGATGTCTTGAACATTGCATTCAAACTGTTCCGTATAAACATACCTCCTTGCTCTTTCCATTCAGGCTCTGTGTGATTCAGGCTTTCAGTTCTTTACAGTTAAATGTGATGACATGTCAGCAGTTTGTTCCTCTGGAGACTAACCCCAAACCAAACTTACTCCAGTTGTGACCATATTTGAACAATTTCTTTGTTGATCTCTGAAGCTATGGCTGTTTTCTAGCTCTGTATTTCTAAAATGTGATTTGCCTTTGCTATCTTTTGGTGAGACTCTCTTGGCCAGACTTATGTCTAGCTATGTTTAGGCACTACCTCAAAARAGGAAATGCCTATTTATTTGTGCATTACCTAATAGCCGTATGTGTGATAGTGCTATTCAGTAAGAAGATCCTGAATCACTGACTCTGCCAGTAATTGATGGAGAACTTGGTGCCAAAGCTTTGCTGCAATGGATGGGCTACCTAGGCAGATCTAGCAAAAAATTGCTTTGTGCTCAACTTCACACAGGCGCTTCTCATACCCTTGCAGAAGCAATCAGGGTAGTATGCTGTGTGTGGGGCTTCTACTATATWTACAGCTTGGTACTAGTACTGAATTAATAGAATAACATATTAGTAATAATACAATGCAGAATCAACTTTGAATGTGCAGCTGATCCATATGAGCTAAACTTCGGCACTATATTAATCTGACCCAATACTAGTATTGTATTTAATGTTAATTAATTTTCATAGTAAGGGAAGTGGTTACACTCAGCCTGTTTTGGGGTTGCTTTTGTTATGATTATCTATTGAAGTCTGYGAGTATTTTGCTCCAGAATGCAGGGTCAGGGTATGAAATTCGCACCTATTAAATCTCTCTGAATGTTCTTTCAGACTTTATTCAGAAAAATGGGGCTTGTTTCCCACAGTCAAAATGAGAGGAGTGGGTGATCTCTAAACCCTTCTTTCCCCCTTTCTGACTCATTCAGGAGCCTGAACACTCAATTTCTGATCTTTGCCAGCCTGTAAACTTTTAAGACTGAGTGGCATAGTCAGTAAAAACACATCTCCTGAATACTAGGGGGAAAGGCCAACAAGAGGGTCTAAATTTCTGTTGAGCAAGCAGAATTTAAATGGCCCTGCCCAGGCAGCAGACRAAACCAGATAAAATACATTCAGTGTGAAAAGACATTTTTTCTATTGCCCCTGTGCTAGCTTTGGGTAAATTTGGGGTTACCTACAATAACAAATCTCATCATACCAAAATTATTGGATGCCAATTTATTTGGCCATTTTCTATGTCAAAAGGACAATGTATTAAAAACAAGTCACAGACAATTCTTTTCCTGTAAAGGTTAGGGATTCTCAATGTACATTCAGAGCCATACACACAAGTGCAAATAAGTCAACTACCACAGCTATTTAATCAGGAGCGTTTGTTGATTTGAGCAGAGCCCCTATGCTGTGAAATGAAAAAAGAAAACCAAATTTTCTTGAGCAATCTTGCTGTTCCTGCTTCAGGTGCTAGGCCATTTCACTAAAGCAGCTCAGACGAGAATGTCATTAGTTCTTAAGCCCCAGGTGAATTTGCCACTGTTCCACATGATTAAGCCAGATAATTGTGTGTTGATAGCGAATGTGGTTGGTGAAATACAATTTCTAGGACCTTCCTAAACAAACACAATGTAGAAGTGAGCCAAAGTGCTGTCATTTCAGTCCTTTGTCACAGGCTTTGCACTTGCAGACATCTCTGGTGAGGACTGGCGAATAATTCTATGGCATGTCGCTGTGCTCTTAAAGGTGACCTCGCTCCGAAAGTGGATCGTGCATCTTTTGGCATTCAGTTTAGGGGAGGAGAGGAAAAAAGGCCTAGTTAATGTGCCAGTGAACAATGCAGATGTCTATGTTTCACCTGCTTTAGACTATATGTGCAAGAGATGGCTGTCTCCAAACACCTTCACAATTGCAGACAGTTCTTTCAGAAGTGATTAAAATCCTATAAGTAATGCAAAATTATACATCCAGAGGAACAAGTCACTGAAAACTTTTTAAAGGCTGTTGTAACCAGGGGCTCTCTATCCACACAGAGCAGACCCAGCAAGCAGACTTCTGGGACCATATCCTGTCACTGTTGACTTTCACTGTGACCTTCACTGGGCTACTAAAGATATGTCTTTTGATCCTTCACTGAGAAAGATAGGACCTTAGTTTCTAATTTTTTAAGATTAGGGGTAGATGTTTAGGGGTGCTGATGGCTTTAGCAGTCACTGTACTCCCCTTCTGTTCTCCTGGGAACTTGTTCCTACCCCTGACCTGTCCTGGCATAAATACAAATCTGGTGATGCAAAGCTGGGGGCTGACTTGGCTGAAATACAAGCCCCTGTCTCCCCACAATATGTTTTCAGCCTATTTAGGTCCCCATTCCCATCTACCATGTGCATCACCAAGCATTTGTGCTGGACCTGTGAAAAATGTGGAGAGGAGAGCAAACAAACAGGTCCAGGGTCTTTGAAAGTGAGATGAGGAAAGCAAGCAGGTTGCTTATATTGGCACTGCTCCCCCAAAACAGTTGCACTGTTACTCATAAAAAGGAGCTGCTAATACTCAAAGTGGCATTAAGGGGACTATATATTGTACTAGCATCCTCTGAGATCTTTTGATGAAAGTCACAGTGGAAATGGTGATCATTTACTCACTCAACACTGGTCGAGAGATGTGCAAGGTGATTATTCCTTAATGAAGGAATTCATATTTACRAAAACAAATAAACAGAAAGGAAGAGACATAATCTGATGAGAAGCTAATTTCCCTAATTTACCTACATTATGCCTTCTGTATCTGGCCCAGTACATCTATTCTTTGGTTTTTAAGCTACATTTTTTCTCCCAACTTCCCATGTTTCTTGGAACCTGGGAAAGGTAGAATTGTTTCCAGGAAAAAAAGCCCCTCCAAAACATACATTTATGTCATGAAGTACATCAGACTTTGCCTGATAACTTTTAAAAGCAATGTCAAATTAAAATACATGTATGTGCAGTTGTGTGTGTGTATGTCTTAGTGTGTATACATGCATGACCAGGTGCGTGCGTGTGTGTGTGTGTGTGTGTACCACACCTGCTAAGCTATGTTTGTCAAACAGTCAAGCTGATCCTGTGCAACATGCTCTAGGGGCCCTGCTTGAGCATGGGGGTTGGACTAGATGATCTCCAGAGGTCCCTTCCAACCTCAACCATTCTGTGTGATTCCATATGAAAAAAAGGAGCATATGAGCAGGCAGGAAAAGACTGGAAGTGCAGAAAAAGAAGAAAATATGCTTGACTTTTTGAGTACTACAGAAATATTTCTCAGGTTATTATTTTTAACCCTCTCATTTGATTGAATAAACAGAAATGTACTGTATCCTGAATATTATCTGGCAGTCCCTGCAGTGGAAGAGAAAAAGTGCTTCATCTCATGATTTATGGTTCCATTAGATGTTAGTTGTTTGTCTGTTTGTGCGAGCTAATATTTCCAATGTGCATTCTTCTTTCAGTGACTGTCTTCCCCATCGCTTTTCCTACAAACTCACTTTTTTAGATCACACTGATCATGTATCTCCCAGGACACTGAAGATGGAGTCCCTTGAAAGACCATTGCAGCTTCTTTTCATGGCCTAGCTTGGATCTCTTATATATGGATGCTCTTTTAACTTCTGAAAGCAGGGGGCCTTGTAGAGTATTACTGGTGCAAAGAGTAAGCAAGGCCTTACATTTATTGCTGAAAGCTGCTGTATTGACAGAAAAAAAAAGCATTCATACCTGACTTCTGGGTAGTTTATTAGTATTTAAAGGTCAGTGAAGAAGCCAGAGTGTGTACCTTTAGCAAGCAGGTACAGCTTTATCTAGAATAGGACAAATGGACTAGGCTGAGAGTATGACAAGCTGGCTTAAAATATGTGACTCCAATTAATTTTAACTGAATTAGATTAAAAGGAAATTTTAATTTTCATGGCCATTACAGTGCTAAATCACTGAGGAGTAATGGAAACTTTGTTCTTTTTGTGCTTAAACGCAGTGCCTGAATCACGGCAGCTAAGATTTGGGGAAAAAATATTATTAAATAAGTTTTTCCCTCTGAGGGTGTTAAGAACTGCTGCAGGGACTGATACACCCTATAAAACAGAGACAGACTATATCACGCAGCAAACTGAATATATGTTTAATTAATTAGTGGGGGAAAAAAAAGAAATTGTTAGTTTTTACCATGATCTAAGGTTTGTGATCATCCCTCCTGCTGAGGAGAAAAAATGTCTTGCTAACACCAACTCTTTTTAAAGGCAGCTTTTTGGTTGGTAACAGTTTGGAGTGTAAGGATAGTCATCAGTGTCTTATTCTTTGCCAATTAGTACTAATAATATCTCTTTCTTAAGAGAACAAAGCAGCTGTGAATCCAAATGGCCAGTAGAGTGCTTAAAGCAAGTCCAAAAAATGTCAAAAAAAGAGGATGAGGAAAAAAATCCATTGTCTATAGTCGTCCTGTCAGAGCCACCTTAACGGCATCACTATGTGCAATTCAGAGAAAGCAGAGACAATTTTTAATAATTTCAAATAATTGTGTGAAAATATCCTTGATCTTCCCTTAAACTGCTAAATCTTTTTAATGCCTTTCAAAAAAAGGCTCCAAATGGGTTTAAACAGCTTTGATAAATGTGAAACTTAGCTCTCTGCTTCTAATATTTCCAGAAATAGTGCTATTAAGTTGATTTGTGCATGGACACAAATCATTAGCAAATTGGACCCTTTGTGTTAAAAAGGTTTTAGTCAGCGTTTAATTCTTTGGGTGAAGATCATGTTCTAAAGAGGTTCTAATGAAGACCATGTTCTAAACAGGCTTTTTAAAGTATAAACTTTGAGTTCTATAAAATGAGGCATTGATCTCACCCTTAATATTCATTGTCATGGACATTGTATGTCAGAAACTATGCTGGTCACAAACTTGCCTTTTGGTTATGCCTGAAGGCAGTGAGCATCCCTGTGCTGAGTGGTCTTCCAAAACCTCCTGAGGCAGAGAGGATTTTTCCTTCTATCATTGGCAATCTTTTCTGCTTATTGGAAGTGATCATATTTTATAATTCACATGGGAATCATAGGTTCAGCTATAACTGAGATACGCAAGCTCATAGATCTGGTCCCCAATCACAATTGCGAGTAGTTGCTATTTTCCTGTCTCACCCTTATTTTAGCAAGGTGGTGTTAACTTTGGGCAGCCAGAGCCTACTTTTCCCTTTTCATGCCCGTATTTGAATTCCCATAAGACAGACTATTTTAATAGCCATCCATATCTAGCCACTAGAGAATAACACAGTCCACAGCTGCCATGTCATTCTTTTTTTTCATTCATGTTTAATTATTTGCTGATTTTTTTTCCTGCTGAAGAAAAACAATGATTTTAATTTCATAATATTTCAATAGTGTTCCATACTGAAGACTGTAGTGTCACAGTTTCTAGAATACAAACTAAATGAGCTAGAGCCACAGATCTAGTCCACTACCCTTTTGTCTAGCAGATTCAGACTGATGATACCAACCATTAAGATGAGCAGTGGGTCAGAGCCTTAAAAAATAGGTAAGTACGTTTTGCTTATAAAATGAGTTTCTAACTACTGAACAGTATAATTTAGTAAAATGGAGGCAAACAAATTTCTGTTATGAAACTATTGGAATACCAATTTCTGACTCTGTTGATCAGAACTATTTTCATTTTCAGTTAGCTTTATTGTAAGGGTAAGTGAATTAGCAGAGAACACCTGCAAGTTTTCTTAGGCTGGAATGAAAGGTAGAAAGCAGAAAAGTTTACAAGCAAAAAGTAATTTCCTTAAGCTATGTGAAGATGATCAGAGGGCTGGAGCACCTGCCCTATGAGGAACGGCTGTGAGAGCTGGGCCTGTTTAGCCTGGGGAAAAGAAGACTGCGGCGTGGGGGGGTGAGGGGGGCATCTTATCAATGTGTACAAGGACCTGAAGGGAGGGTGTCAAGGGAGCAGGGGCAAACTCTCTTCAGTTGTCCCGTGTGACAGGACATGAGGCAATGGGCAGAAATTGAACCACAGGAAGTTCCACCTGACCATGAGGGGGAATTTCTTCCCTGTGAGAGTGACAGAGCACTGGCACAGGTTGCCCAGAGAGGTTGTGGAGTCTCCTTCTGTGGAGCTACTCAAGGCCTGCCTGGATGCAACCCTGTCTACCATGCTCTAGGTGACCCTGCTGAGCAGGGAGGTTGGACTAGATGATCTCCAGAGGTCCCTTCCAACCTTACCGATTCTAAGATTCTATACTTTCCTTTAGATCTATAATATTTCAATTCAAGCTCTTGAGGACAAAAGCTATCTTTTCCTGTCTGTCTGCAATGTGCATCGGACAATGGAATCCTGTGCTTGATTGGGTCTGCAGCCTCTGTTATAAGAMTAAAAAATGAATAATATATTTTTGGGATTTCTATCACATTTTGAATTTCTTGTTCTTGTCTTTTAGGCTTCAGGACCTTGAGGAAAGGGCTGACTTTATTTATGACACATAACATAATGTATGTTGTTGGAGGTTAATTATCAAAAGAAAACCAAAATGTATCAAAACCTGTCATAGTAAGAAGGAGACAATTCCAAAGAAAATTCTTCAGCAGTTTCAAATGCAGTATGGTATTATCAGAATTAACAGCTTTATTAGAGTCTTGTATTAACAAGTCTTAGTACAGTATATTAGTAGCAGCTGGCTCTGCATTAATTATCTACTAGTTGAAATGTGACAGCAATATGTATTTATAGTGTTCAGAAAACTTGTCATTATCTTAGATAACTTTATCTTGGTAAAATAACTTAGTGTTCCAAACTTCAATGATAAATTAGTACAAGAGAGTTATGTAACTACTCAGTAATACTTATTATTTTGCACAAATGAAATGCAGAGAATCTTTAAGAATGACTGCTGTACATAAACATCTCATCAGCATAACTCTGAACAACTACTTTGCCAGTCTTTGGAAACATGAAAAACACCATATCTTGCTCGAGGCTGGATCAGTGCAATTCAGATCCCTTTGGCTTTTTGAACTAGCCAAAAAATGTTGTTTCCTATCTGTTCAATGTTTCCCTGTGTTGCCCTGCAGTGTCATGGTGCCCAACATTCTGGTAACCAAGATCTCTATGGAAAGCACCTTAGCTAGATTACATTTCACAAAATGCAACAGGATGTTTTACTTGGGGTGAACGTGAGGATTCATATACCTATATAACTTACAGCACACCCAGAAAATCTGCCCATAGAGAAAAATTAATAATGCAAGACTTCTAAACTACAACTCTTGCAAAGTATGAAGATCATTTCAGAGGGGCTAATATTGGTATTGAACTGAACTAAAATTAAAAGCTTTGGTTTGGTTCAAAAAATGATATGCAGTGCTGCAGTTTTGCAATATTCAGCATTTTCTTTAGATCAGAAGTACTGAAGTGGCATGTTTTGACATTTCTAAACTTTGGGATTTTCAGAAGTTTCAGTAGTTAATTCTTGACTTTGTGTTCTAAATTGGGATAAAAGCAAATATGAACACAATGAAATTTTCAGTGGGACTGGAAACACATGTTCTTTCAGCCCTAGATGTATCCTTGTGCCACATAAAATAGTTTCAGATATTTGCTGGGGATACTGAATTTTGACTAGATTCACTTTAATTCTTTATGCTATACAACAGTGGGGATATAATATTTGTATAACTGTAATAGGTGACTTTGTTTATGATCCATTCTTCTTAGAAGTGGTTTTTTTAACATGAGAAACTAAACATTCAGCATATGATTTTCTCTGGCGATGTATAAATTTAAGCCTTGCTTCTTGCAATGATTTTGTCTTATTGTCCCCAAAGCATTTAGTGTTTCTGCCTGATGTGCCCCTGTCCTAGGCACTAGTTACACAGAGAAAGGAAGTRGAGACTGACATTTCTGCTGGGAACACATCTGCTGTAGGGGGTATATCAGCTCTTRGCCTGTTTCTGGAGAACATCCTTGGGAAAGGTCCAGGGCCAGAGACTCCTTCAGAGACTCAGGCAACTGAAGATAACTTTGTGGTAAGTCTTTAGGACTCTGTTACGCTCAAGTGCAGTGTATGATCTAGTCTTCAGYGTCTTCTACCGTTGTGGAAACACATATACTGGATGATAGTGATAGTTAAATGTCTATCTTAAGTGAAAATATCTATCTTAAGTGATTAGCAGAGGAAATAAATCCACTGTAGCCTACCTGGATTGTTGCCTCCATGTGTACAAAGATGCATGTTTGTGAACTGTCATGGCATTTTTCTAGATAAGAATGAACTTCTTCCAATGCTTACTCAGAAGGTGGGAAAGTTTATCTGACTCCTGTAGACAGAAGGGTAAGAAGGCATAATAGAGACACCACAGGTTATTGTGCACACATTTAACTCCAGTGAGCTCCTTTGTGTAACATCTTCCATATCCTGACACTGTAACATTGTAAAGCAGGTTCAGACATCACGTTCTTCATCACCTCGTATACAGTACAGACTCACTGGGAGTTTCAAAATGCCAAGGGATATACAGCAACACATGGACACTTTCACAGCGTGCTGGGGAAGCCCTTGTGCTTTGGTATGTGGCATCTGAGCCACTCATTTTCCTCTGCAGCTCAACTAATTGGGAACAATTCAAGCTCCCCTGCTTGAATGACTTCACCTCTCAAATATTGGTGCTCCCCCTCCCACCTTGACTTTTAGTGGTCTGTCTCCAATATGATAGATATGTGGACCCCTCTCAGTTAGCTACAGGAATAAGTGAGATGGCCTAGAGGATAAGCCAGACAAAGCAAAATATAGAGCATGTGTAAATGAAGCTCCTCAGACTGTGAGACCTCTTTATGTTTGACAGGCTTGCAGACTGCWTTCTGAGCAGAAGTGGGGCAGCTTCAAACAGCAGACTGGGCAGTGCCAGTCTTGGCATGAGTGGCATGTGCTCTGTATCGCTCACCCTGTAAGGCGAGCCCTGAAAGGTCCTGCAATGTGGGCAAAGCACACATGGATAGCTGAGAATATGCTGTAGTYATCTGATGCCTTATGTGTGTGCATGTTTTTTTTTTTTTAAACATTGACAAATGCAGCACATAAAAGATTGGTTACAATGAGAGTCTGACAAAGTTAGCRAGTAGTCAGGCTGTGTTCCCAGCTGCGCTGAGCAGGAGCTTCCCAAACACACAGTCCCACATGCAGATCTCATAAAACTATGTTCAAGCAACATTCTGGTGGCCTGAACACCTTAGTAAATCCTGCTGTTGATGACATACTCAGCTGTAGGGATCCTCATAGCATACAGCTCAGATTTCCTCTAGAAAAGCTACTAAACCCATGCTAAAGTCACAGAAATCGAACATGCAAGCATTTCAGGTGTGGAAATCTCCCTGGAATGGCCCTCCCCAAGGATCTGAACTTTGCTCACTTCGCTCTGTGAATATCTGCAAAGTTCCTCCCCCAGACTGGTGGCAAGAGGATATTACAGGCTGCCAGTTTTTGTTWTATTTTATTTGAATTTTAAGTATTGGCAGGATTCTCCATAGGTTTAGAGCACTGGTTTAGCCAAATCTGGGTCTTGTTTGGAAAGTAGTTTTTAATATCCATTTGGAGTGTGGGTGAAGGTGAAAGTTGTCAGGCTGTGAAAAATGGAATTGGTGTTGGCTGACCTGAAATAGGCCGTAAAGTTCTATTCCTCACAAAGGCAAGATATATTATTGCTGTAACGCCATTATTCCGCTCCATCACTTTTAAACCTTGTTCCCATTATCTGCAAGTTAAATATAACCCTATGTAAAAACAGGAAGGACAGCGCTAAGTTGTCCAGCTTAACAGCGCACACTTAAAACATAATAGAGCACTTGTTACTGTATTTTATGGAACGGAAACTCCAAATGTAAAGATGTATTAAGGAAATATCTCAAAGTTATTAGGGAAGGATATTTACAATTACAGATTGCTTTATATTATGCTTTTATGAACATCTCAGGAAATGAAATAGCCCTCAGCTGTAGAGAGTGAAGAGGGAGGTAATTTTCCTTAATACGGGTGATAAAATTAATCTGATTGAAATCGCTAGCGATTATTTCGCAGAATACTGAGTGGCAGTACAATCACTTACACTCTTTTATATTTTTTTAGTCAAAGCTCGTGTAGATGAAAGCTAATTACAAAGTAGTGATGTGAAGCGCTAAGGAAATAGTTTGTATAGCATAGAACAGGCACAGCTAATTGGGGTTTGTGATTACACAGATTGTTGTTAGGGAGAATTAACTACCAGCAGTCTCTCCTGCAAAGCTTCTCATCAAGGGAAAGTAAAAATAGACACTGGATCTGTTATTTATCTAATTATGCTATGAATATTTTCACAAGCATGTTACTCTCAAATGGTTTGTTGTTCAAAAACTTTTGGTCTCATGTTGTTTCTGATCAAAGTATCAATATGATGTTTCTGACATTGGGCTTACTTCACTTAACATTATACACCCAGTCCTTCCACTCCGCAAAACCATTCCTGGGACCTGGCTGTGATGAGTTTAGCCATCTATACTGAACTCTATAGTAGCACAAACTCATCAAAATGATTATTAGAAAGGTGACTGGTAGAAAAAACTGCAGCAAGTGACAAAAAATAAGGAAACTAAAGCAGGATTCAAATGGCATCGAGATTTTTTTTTAAGCTATTTTTCTTTAAATCGTTGTACAWGCCTACAGACAACTAAAACCTTGCAAATACACAAGAAGACAGGCCTTTGTTTTATACTGCTCCACAGAGAACAGGAAGGGGTGGAGGGAGGAGGATGTTCCATATGGAGACCCTGATCTTGTAAACTAATCTGCATGGGAGACTCCTTATGCTCCATGGAGCCTCACTGAAATCATTAGGACTCTGTGTGGTGCAGTGTGTAATCAGGCTGATAATAGATGCTCATTGAATTTGTTACATGTTTTGCTTTGCTTTGTTGCTGCCTTTTACTTGCTGACCTGGAGTAGCTTGCAGAATTTGAAAACTGTCATGTGATGAAGTTTCAGAGATATCTGTTAGAGCTAATACAGAAAGCTGCTTAGAGTCCTAATTTCTGCTAGATTACTGAATTAATGGATATTACTTAAAACAGATTCAGAAAACTTTGGTCATCAGCTGAATAGATGTGAGTATTCTGGAGGAAGGTCCCTAAAGATCTTAGTGGTAGTTTGTTAAACTACATATCAGCARTCCAAACACAGATTTTTGTTAGTCACTATAAAAGTTCCTAGGGAAAAACAGTAATGAAATGATTAGACAGTGTCATTCAATCAAGTTGGCAAGTGTTAATGTCACTGCAAACATAAGCTCCTCAACTTCCTGTGGGCAGTGATTCCTGGAATTACTGCCTTTCGGTGGAAACCTCACATACTCATATATCCATGCATGCAGCATCTCCCTGTATCATCTCTCAAGAAGTACACGAACAATGTCCAGCTGGACGTTGCCTCTGTATTTGGAAGACATCGCAGGAGGCAACTACAGCAGAGAAGTATTTTCCATCAGCATGGTCTGTTTTTTATGTTGTACAGAATGTGCAGTCTTTCAGACTCAGTGTAGAAGCCTAAAGATGAATGAGTAATTTGTAGCAGTTGAATAATTCATTCACAAAATTGGAGCTAAAAGTGTCAGCAGCAGCTTTGGGCTTTGGGTGGTCAGCTTGAGGCACACTGTGTTTGCTTTGTAGAAATGCTGAGCTCCCACAATCTTTGTTGACTTAAAATTGAAATCTCCAGGACAGAGGGCCGTTTTAGCATATGCTTATATGCTTTTATTTTGTTCTCTTTGTTTTATTTTTTCTGATAAATCCTCAGGCAACAGCTTGCTAGACTGTTAGGAATCTTATAGACCGGTGGTCCCCAAATGTTCTCAACTAATGGCACTGAAAACTTTTGCTGGTGCTCCATGCACAGCGGAGCAAAAATTAGTCCTGCTATGGAAATTATCTATACCAGGAAGTACTTCTAGCTCACTGAATCTCACGGCAGGAAAGAGAGCCTATAGTTTAGTGCAGACTTTAGGGATGGGCCATAACCAAGGCCTCTGTGAATTTTGGACATGGTGACTTGGGAGAGTCCATGCACCAACCCTCGCAAACAAGCCTCACCCTCTCCACAGCCTCTCCAATAGGTAATGTTCTGTGGAGTACGGTGTGAAAATTACAGGATAGGGCATTCATAAGTCCTCCATGCAACTAAGCCCAGAAGAATTTGAAATGTTGCAAAAGTTACTAACTAGTAATGAAAAAAAAAAAGCAATAGTCCATATTCACAAAAAGCAACAGACCTGTTACAACGATTAAAATGGGAAAGTGCTGTTATACCTTAAAAAAAATCTACAAAAAGATATATATACAAAATGAGTAAGATTTCTCCAGAGAGGCTTTTGACTCTTGATAGTCAATTTAAGACAATTTGAGTCTGATTTTCCAAGCTTATATCTAATCAAAAGATTAGATGCAGCATTAAATGTCCATAGCATTTATGGACATTCAATATATGGTCCTAGCACTTCCACTCCCCTATCCCTCCCCAGAGGAGCACCAGAGCCCTTGAGAGGAAGGCTGGATGCCCACGCTTTGCAGCTCACACCTTTGAAATCAGGGCACAACTCCCCTTCAGGTTTACCTGCCTGGGATATCGTTCTCATGGGAGCAGAGGGAAGCGTAAAGGGTGCATAACTCAGCGTAAGTGGACCATGTTCACACAGGACCTGTCGGAGGCTGTTGGAGAATAGCATACAGCTCCTATAAAAAAAGCCCGTGGTAAACTAGTTGCATAGACACTGGAAAACCACAGCTTGGTGCCTACTGGGGCAGTAGTTAATCCCTGCAATTACAAACATCAGTCAGGTACAGAGGAGCCGCTAATGTTTCCCAGTGCTAGCAGGGGAGCTAGTGGAGACTTGTGGTCTGCTGACGTTCCTGTTCCCAGCGCACTTTCAGCTATACTGACAGCACTCTTTTGAGCTCTCAGTATTGTTTCCCAGGTGTGGTATCTTCCTGCAGTGTAAGGAGGTGGCATTTACAGGTCTCTACAACAGGGAGAGGAGCAGAGAAGGGGGAATAAATGTAGGAAAGGAAACCTCATCCAGCAAGCTAGTCTAATTTACATTTGGAAAGGCAACAGACTTAAAGCAGACAAAACTGCTCATAGGTAAGCATAATGTAAAATAGGCTCTCATTTTTCATTTGAGTACAGAGAGGACATACTGGATCAGACAAGTTGTCCACCTCCCTCAGTAAAATGTTTATAAAATTGGCTAGCTTCAGAGAAATATGCCAGAAACCCTGCAGGAGGCTGTTAAGGAAACAACTTGCCCATAGGGAAAATTTCTTCCTAATCTGCAGACTGTTCTATGCCCTGAAGCATGTGAATTTACATCCTTTCCCAGAAGTCTTGCTATTTTGTTTGTTTGTTTTTCTACTCCTTGCTACAATAATTGTGGATGTTTTAGTTATCTTCCATAAATATTCAGTGTATGCAATATTGCAATATTGTATTGCAGACTTGTGCGTAAGTATTTCCTATTCATTTTAACCTCTTTCCGAATAATGAAAAAATGAAGCATAAAACCCCAGAAATTCTAGTACTAATAGATTCCCCTATAAAATAGTTATTCTTAAATGAATAAAGCTATAATGTAAAATTATAATTTTCCATACTTTTATTAATGGTTTGCCACTAGCAACACTGTATTCTATACATATCAGCAGTTTCACTGCTATTTCGTACAAGTAGAATATAAAAAATATATGGGAGTATGCAAATGATGAAGGGTCTGGACCTATGCTAAGTAATTCTCCAGTGCTCCTCTCCTTTGTCCACCTCAACTGACAGGCACTGAAAATTAAATGGTTTTCAATAAAAATTCTGTAACCTGAAATGAATCCCTACAGGATAATTAGAGTATCTTGCTCATAAAAAGTAATCATGTGCCTTCCACTTGTGAAGAATCCTCCATAGCTGATCAGCAGCCCTTGAGTGCTGGTCAAGTCAAATCCTTAATACTCGTGAGATGTAATACTTGTCTGAGCAGCATCACAGTATGCCATATCACTCAGGGAAAATCCTTCCTCAAGCACCTGGTCTGGTTTGCWGCTCGTTGGCTTCTGCACTCCCCATGTTCTTCATGGTACTGACTCCACCATGCCTTCTGCTTTTCTGTCCCATCAGTCCATCCTCCCCTCRGTTTCCTATAGCACCTACTCTAGGGCAAAGTGTGCCTTTCACTGTTTCACTACTTAAATGAATAATTCTGCCACTACTCCGGTTGTATATAGGATGCATTTGGTGGAGACAGATTGTGTGCCAGCCAGCTGGGGCCCTAAATAGACTTCCTTAAAGCTACGTGTATGCTAATTTTGGGGCAAACATGAACCCTATTGGGAGGCCTCAGATYGGGCAGAAAACTGGGCATTCCCAATCCAAAAACCATGTGGTCGTTAAAATGATGCGCTGAACGTGYACCAAGATGCCCTTACTCTCAGCAGCATTTATTACTTTGGGCTTGATTCTGTTCCCTCACGTCGCAGGACTCAGTCAGCTCAGAACACAATCCAAGCAAATGCAAGTCGCTCCTCAATCTGTAGAGCAGAAATGCCCCCAAAGAAACAACCGTAAACAGAGTCAAAAATAACTTTGACTTCTATGAATTTTTAATGAAACTTCTTTCTAGCAATTAACAGGCCAGAACTCAGTAAATCTAATGAACTGTGATATTGATATAAATTGTCATTATTTCTGTGTATTACACAGACACCTAATTAGGAGCTTTTTTCCTAGGCTTTGCAATATAAGAAAGACATTCCTAGAAACTTATGGTCCACACAGGACACCCATGAAGGACAAAGGAGAGAAGGAAGAGTATTATCTCTTTCATTTTAAGACAGTAGACTGAGACAGACAGTTCACTGACTTGTCAAGGTTCAAACAGAATAGTGTAGCGGAGCTGCAATTCAGCATTCATGATGCCCAGCATAGAGTCTAGACAACAGATAAGCTTTAAATGCAGTAAAAATGTTTGATGATGTCCCTCGGAAAGGTGAGAGAGAGAAGAGATACTGATGGAGGGGAAATGAGATACCAAAATGCAATGCCTTGGATTTTGAGCCATTAATTTTGGGAGTCAAAAACCTAAGGAGGATCATTCCTTTGACTTGCTTTTGTGTGTATTTCAGGATTACAAACATTTCTCAGACATTCTACAATGCACACAGTTGGGAAATGATTTTTCTGTCCTGTTTAATGTTCATAATGTTTCAGGTTTGCATGGAGGTAATAGTGAGACCTACTGAAATTTTTCGTGAAAAATAAAAGAGGAAAGCCCCAGAATCAATGCTCACTCATTTATCATACCTGTAAGAGATGAGGAGGCCAAATCAGAGGGAGAAGGGTCTAAAGCATATAGATGGCACTAACTTCTCTTTGCTACTCAGTGGAGAGAGATTTGTACCTCTGGAGATAATTTACCTCATCCTAAGATAGATATCTAAGAAAGTAAGATGTATCACCCTCTGGAATAGCTTATATTGGCTCTAGATGCATTTTAGGTGGCTAAAGTCAGATTCAGTGATCCATACTTTTACCCTCCAGGCGACCAACAGTTTATCAGCTACTTTGCAGTTGACTCCCTTGCAGTCAGCCCTTTTGGAGTTAGTTTGGTTTGTGCAGATAGCACAGATAGTCTGGGGAGACTGGCAAAAGAAGGCACTCTGATACTTGGGAAACCTTGGTCCAAATCCTTCCCTCAAATCAAATGTGGCAGGGATGGGTCAATTATATCTCAGGTGAGTGCCCTAACCAATGAAATTTTCTGTATTTTTCTCTCCAKCTCAGATCAGAACACTCATAAGATATCCAGATTACCTTTTATCACAAAAGAYTTGTCATGACTTCTTCTTTTGAGTAAAAAGATTCCTAGCAGTTTGTTGAAAAATTCCTCTGTAACTTTGACTGATTCTTTGACTGATTTCCCCTCTGGTGCTCCTGACTGAGTCTTCTGAGAAAGTCCCTAAATAAATCCGGCATTGCTCTCACCCCAGGAAACATGACTAAGTCTAACAATGAGGGAATCAACACACTGCTGTTCAGAACTTACTAACATGTGGGCTTACTTTTCTGAAACTTTCTTATTTCATGCAAAATGTGATGAAAACTCTCCTCACTGTGAGCGAAATGGCTGTCGCGTTGTGTTTCTGTAACACATTGATGTTCTGTTTTGGGATCTGCAKAACAGTCCCCAAACCAACCCTCTCACCTGTCCAGCGTGTTAACCTGGGGGATAAAGCTCCTGCTGGTGTGGTTGTTACATGAAAACCTTCCTGTAACAACAGCCATCCCTCCCCAGGCAAGGGAGTTCAAGGATAGGAACATAAATTGTTTCCTCATATCCTGAAAGCTCAGCATGGTTTTACTGTAGCTATTTTACTGGTAGTAACTGAGCTATTATGAGCATGATAGAAATTGATGAGTGGACTTGGAGGTTGACAGACTATATCTTAATGTAGACCTTTTTATGATGCATAGTACTGATTCTATGAATCCATGAAGCTGCAATTTATTTACACCTTTGGTTTGTTGATAAAAACTGGCTTATGCATATACTTTAGAGGAGTAGCGCTTTTAGTCCACACACATAAATTTTCTACTAACTAGCATGCACTCAAAAGCTCGATGGAATTCACATTAGTGATGAGAAACATTACAAATTACACCCTCTGAAGGTTTGGGTTTGCAATGTGCTCAGTCCCGAGGTTTTGCCACAATGCTTCTATTACAATAAATATTCAACTAAGAGGAAGAAAGGAGAAAAAATGCTGTCACTGCCTTGTGGGAGTGTCTCTTCAATTCCTTGCCTCTGGTGCAGTCTGTTTGAACGTTGCTGTAGTAAGTTTTATCTACATGTTTATCTATCCGTCTACACCAGTGGATATATTGACCAGGATATTATCCCCAGCCTACGTCTAGCTTTGTCCTAGCTCTTAAATCTCCGTTGTTACCTAATYCCTTGACAAGCTCTACGCTGTTCAGCTCCTGGGTGCCTCAGTACTACAGCGCACAACAGATTTGCGTATAGCTAAATCACCTCATGAAAAATTCCCTTGGTGCCCATTTTCTACTTAAACTGGTGATTAAGTATCTCTATCTACTACAATTTGAAAGGCATCAGCATGTTCCTGGGTGCCTATTTCAGCTGGTTGAAGAAGTAATTTCGTTTTCATGGGAAATGTCAGAATTTTATTGTTTTTTTTCCCTTCAATGTTCCCCATGCTGTTTTGTTATTCTTGAATAAAAAAGAGCAAAGTAATATATTTCAACGGCATCAACAAGAATAATAAAAAGGACAGGTATGGAAGCAGCAAAGGGAAATGTCCTTTCTTTTGAAAAAAAAGAAAAAACATAATTAGCCCACAAGAATGAAATAAATCTAAACATTTTTACTGAAAGCCAAAACAATTTCTCATCATTCTTGGTACCTGTTTCTAGTGTTCTGATCAATAACCACACATTTAATAGGAAATCTGTATTTTGTTAAAAATATCTTCCAAACAATTTTTTTTCAGCAGCCCAAGAATAGAAATACACACACACAAATATAGAGAGATATACAGAGATGTAGTATTATTAGAAAAACACTTATATACAATGGTAGGCGTCATAGTTAAAAAATGATACACCATCGTMTGAATGCTAAAGCTAAGAGTGCATATGCAGTCTTTATTGAGTTCCCTTGTGTATTTGCCTGATAACACAGACTTAAATTCACATGCAGTCTTTGGTCTTTGTACCCGTTCAGCAGAACAAAGAAACAGCAACTGTGGTAGATCTGGGCAGACGAACATTTCTTTGCCTTGAGGAAAACAGAGTCACTATTCGCAGCTGCTCCTACTCCACTTCCCTTTCTGGTTGATAGCACAGACAGCATGTCTGCACAAATATGCCACATTAGGACCCTTCTCTAGCTGACCAGTCCTGCATTGCTGGATGGCAGTGGGCGCTTCAGCCTACATGAGGRTGGCTATATTCAGAGATGAAGCTATTCATACCTGGCTCTGGATTGGAGCATGGACAGAAATTTCCGTTGTGCTACCCTGGCTACATCCTGTTTTTAAAGATGGTACAAAACAAGAAGTTCTTTTGTTTTGTTAGATAGTGTTGTACCTTGGTTATGAGCTTTTCTGAAAACTCAGCCAACTAGCCTAAATAAAGGACCATGCTAGCATGGCTAGCATGCTTCTGGAACCTGCATTGCTTTATGTTTAAGTCTGCACTTGTAAATAGGAGGGACCAGGAGCTGTTTTCTGAGACCAAGTGGATAGCATGATTATATTGATATGGCTAAATTCTCTTCTGTCTGCATAATATGCTGCCTTGTCCTTACTGCCTGCTAAGGACAGTCCTAGGTCCAAACTATTGCCTGAACAGCGTCTAGGCTTTGCTCAGGAGACTGCTCACTGGCATGTGCCCAAAATGTGCTGAGGAGGGTGCTAGTAATTAAAAGTGCAGATAATCACAAACCGGTGCTTGGGCCTGATAACTCCCTGGGAGACAGGCAGCCACTGAGGGTCAGGTAGAGTGATGGCTCTCTCACAGGTAAGCTCACTGTTCGCTGACACAAAGCAGTGTCATGAAGTGTAGACTTGTCTCACATGCATTTTGCGCATTTCCAGAGCTCAGTAGAAAAAAGCAGGATTATGACAGCAAATGAAGGCAAGAAATGAAGACTATCTGCAACCTCATCCATAATTCTGGGCTATACCTCAAAAGCTGAAAATAGGCGTCGTTTGTTCCACCTCTTGACATTCATTAAATAGGACTATTTCCAGTCAAGGGAAGTTCAGTCCAAAAGAATTTCTAATTCCTTTTTTGCAGGAATCTGAGGGTCCTGTGTAAGGACCTGATGAGCAGTGCTTGTTGTAATATCAAATATATGAAGAGAAATGTGGTCTGGGTTCCCAAACAATTGCAGATATGTAAACAATATCTCCAACTCCACTCAGGAGCTGGTAAGTGTCCAGTCTGAGACATAAACTAACTATCACATTCTAGGCTGTGGATTTTTTATGAGTATGTTTTCATGAAACAATTCTTTTTTTCCCTCATATGTTATGCAATTGTTCTGTCTCTTTTTATCTGCCTACTGTCCACTTCCCCTAATGATTTTTGAAGCTTTTGAGTTCAATCAGGTTTTTGAATCAACCACATTCAGAAGAGGAGATGATGTCCTGAGCTGGTGAAACACTTACTATTTTCATAACTTTTGGCAGCTGAGTAAAGGAGAAACCTATAACCTCCTGTAAGAGTAGGGCAGGGAGAATTCGATTCATATATCCCATTTTGCAGCAGCTTGAAGCTGATCAGCTATGATATACAGCATATACTGTGTCTTGTCTGAAGTGGTATCGCAAAGACTATGGAAGAAAATTGAGATTATTCCAAATGGAGCCTTGAAGTGGTAAAAGACACAGCTCTGTAGGAAAACTGCTTCCGTTAGTCTGACTGGTACTAGATAGCATGTGCTTCAAGGGTGTGTGGCAGGGGGCAAACAGGCTACGCTGGAAATACCAGTTGCTGGTGCTTCACCTGATTCTTGCTGCAGTAGCGCAAATAGCTTCTTCTAAAAATATATATTTCAATAACTTTTCAGAAAATGGATATGCCGCTTGTCTTTCCGCACCATGAGCCCTGAAGAACTGTCGAGCTGTGCACATTCACTAGGCATGCCTACCATTTTCTTAAGCAAGTGTAATGTTAGCATCAGCTATGCTGAAATGTCCAGTATACAATAGTAAAGCTCACTTCAAGATGCTGAGTGAATATTTAAGCTATAGCAGAAAGTATACTCTAAATACAGTTCACTCTTCAGTTTGGTTAGAAATGATTTTCACAGACTATTTCTGGGACAGACAAAAGAGGACACATTACATTTTAAAGTTGCAACACTTAAAGATCTTCTTCATTTTATTCAAATCAGCTGAATGTCTGCACATCGTTTCACCACTGTATGCATCAACTTGCTGAAAAAAAAAATCTACTGTGTGATCTCAGTCTCCGACTTGCTCATATAAAATCAATTTATCCAAAATAAAAAGTCCTGCTTTGAAAGACAGGCTATTTTCATGCCAAATTTCTATGCTGGATTTGAAGTATTTAAGGATTATTCTGAGGACTAAAAAATGTTTTATAAAGGGGAAAACTCAATTTCCTCATGTTCAAAGATGGCAAAAAAAAAAAAACATATGCTAGAAAGATGTTTAAAAAGCCAAACTCTGCATACCTGACTAAATCAAATGTGTAAAAAGGGAGGCTGTAATCATTTTCTGAAGCCATGAAGTTCAATCTGAACTTTCTCAGATCCGTTAGCCCAGAGCTGCTTGAGCTTACACCAGTGGCTGCAGTCACTGTCATTTCTTACCTCCCGCAAGTCTTTGCTCATGTCAGCGGGAGGCAGTGGATGTACTAGTTCAGACAGCTTTGAACCAGTACAAATTTTGTTTCTTCCTGGGTAATCATCTAATGAGTTGTTGTGGATTAAAATCAATTCATTCAGCATTGAAGGATTTAGATGGTAATAGCAAAAATCCAGAATCCAAAAACAGTCAGTAACAGASACACAGAAAAGGAAACGTCGCACTGAACGAAAGGGTTACTTCTGACTGGTTTTGCATATAGCTCTAGGACACTTACATAAAATATAAACTCAGAGCTTGTTTCCTAGAGGTGAAGTAGACCTATTACTTTTGAGCTCATAATTCTGAAGCATGCCTGAGACACTTGATTCTTATCCCTTGTAAAGTGCCCTATTTGCTGCTGCTAATTATTTGCAGTCGGATAAAATGCAAGTTCAAATATATTTTTTTCTGCTAAAGCATGTATTTAAATAATTTACTTTTTTATTTTCTATATTCCAGCCTACTATCTAACTTGTAATCAGGCCCCAGATTTAGAAGATCAGCCATGCACATATTAAGAAATGATGAGTCTGTCAGGGTATTTATAATCTAGCTGTAAATGAACTGTTTTGGTGTTTGCCCTGGCTCTACACTCTTATTACGTATTTTACAACCTGTTGCTGTGTCAGTTCCATATCTATTGTGACCAAAGAGTACCCATCAGATAATGCATTATTAATGGCYATGCATTAATAATAATAATAAAGCAATAACAGTATTTAGTTTTTATCTTTAAAAATTCATGCATTAGCAAGGTAGCAACTCATTTCAGAATTCATATGTGAACATCTCAAGCAAATGCAAATGATTATCCAAGCACACAAACAAAAGTTCTTTACGGGTACATGAAGAATTCAGATATAACTTGTTTTATTTACAGTCTTGATATTTTAAAYAACCAGTTCTGAGTACATGTGCCCACTCTTTATAACAAATAAGTTGCTGCTATTTCCATATACACTGTGTGTTTCTTAGTATCCAAGAAAAACAGGAATAGATGCCAGCTGCTGAAAGTTACTACTGTATTTCACACAATGTTAAATAAAGAGGCCTCCTACTAAGAAAATGATCAAGAATAATCCTTCTAAGAAAATGAAAACTGTTACACTTAATTTTGCTTTCTCATATAACAGGAAAATTGGACATCACAAAAGTGTATACTGTAGAATTATTTTTTATTACCAGCCTATCTAAGGCAGAGTTCATTTCATCGTAAGTCACCATTCAGGAAGTTGCTTCAGAAATTAACAGGCAATTTTTTCTGGCTGTGGAATGAAGTATCCTGGCTTAAACTGATACACTACCACCTGGGAATAACTTTTCTGAGAAACTCATAGATCAGGTTAAAATATCTTCCACAGGGATATCGTTAGGGTTTTATGATCCTTCTGGAAATTAGTTCTGTTAGGTCAGGATCTTAATCAAGTTCCTGGTTTACTCTTCAGGGTGGAGATCTGCTTTTTTTTAAGCAAAAAATAAGCATTTAGGTTGTAACCAATTTCAACAAATAAGCATGTAAGGTGAACATGGTAGTTTGGAAATACAGCCTATGTTACATTATTAAGAATTTATATAAATGTAGAAGAGTTCGGTATAGACAGCATTATTACGCTCTTTGGTCAGAGTCCATATGAAAAAAATCAGAATTTTCAGCACTATTAAGTAGAACATGAGCCTATGCTTACCCGGTCAGCCTCAGTAAAATGGAATGGAACTCATATTAGATGAGTTGATTAGAAAAGTTAAAGATATTCTAGTACATAAGGAGTAATTGTACCATTGCCTTCTGGAAACTTGAAATGAGTCATCACTGATRAATTATACTGAGAAACTAGTCAATGAAATTATCATGCAGCTAATTTGTACCAAAGAGAAGACTCTACTTATAGTGTACTTGCTCATAATATATAAAAGGAAATATTGTACATTTTTGTAAATGGCACAATCGTGAATGGAATAAGTTTTTTTTTAAAAAAAAAAAAAAAGAAAAGCAGCTCCTCAGTTTTTAAAAAATCTTCTTTCCTATTTTGCTTAATCAGAATGTTTGTGTTTGGGGTTGTATATAATAAATATGCACAATATTTAGCTTTATTCTTGTCACTGTTTGCAGTGTATACTTCTGCATTGGCGAATCATTTTTCCATTCAGGATAAAGCAGAATGGATACCATTGAAAGAAAGGAGTTAGTCTGCATTTATCTTTATCTTTAAATTGGGAAATCCCATGATTCTTTTTTTTTTTTTCTTTTTCAGCCTCTTTAGAACTTCCACCAAGCAGCAAACTAAATTAAACCAGGTAGAGAATTAGAAGGAAATCCTCTCTTCCTCTGGCACCAAGCTCAAGTTGCTGGCTGGGTCTAGGGGAACTTCCTTTGGAAGCTTTCCATATCCTTGTGTATCTCCATGTGTGCAGATGGTGGTAGCTCTGGAGCTCTCCAAATATTCACTGTGACTCGGCTTTCATTGAGCTGCGACTGGAGAAGGCAACATTTCTCTTACACTGCCCCAAAAGCCAACACTGTAGTAGGATACAACAACATACGTCCACAGGTAAACCTGGTAATTCAGGCAAGGGAAGAGAAGCTTTGGCAGAGGGGAGATTTCTCAGTAAGCTCTTAAGTTGCCACAGCCCTGCTGCCCACACTTGCAGGCCAGGCATGTCAGTGTGGACGCAATGCCATGGCTCAGCCTCCGGGCCACCTCGTTCAAAGCACTGGACAGCCTGCAAAACACATACAGATACGGAGCTCATGCCTCAAAAGATCTTACTGTCTAACTAGATAAAACCTGCAGAGATGGGAGTAAACATGGAAAGAGTTTATTCCAATGTCACATCATTGGTCTAGGCAAAGACAGAAAGAGACTTTATTCAATGGCCAAGACAATCCTACCAACTAGGTTACACTTCCACTTGTGCAGGTGGAAGTGGCCATATTTCCAACACAGTCTACTATAAGCATATTGTTGCATTTATACTATTAGATAATAATATTTTACCTAGCAATAGCCTTCAAGCAGCTTAGGAATTTGGAGCCAGAAATTTACATTATAGATACCYAAATAATTAGAAAAATTGCACTTTTGCAGGTAAAATTCATAGAATTTTAGTCTAAGTTTCTGGAAGAATTAATTGATAGAGTTTGGTGGATATTACTTAGAGGAGAATCTGTAGTCTGAGGAAACATCCCTTTCTTTTGATGAGATTGTACCAGCTCTCCTTGTGCCTCACTTAAGCATTTACACCCTCTTGCTGTTTCCGCAGTAGGATATCTGCAGCTGAAAGCAAATAATGAAATACAAGTCCATCCTCATTAAGCAAYGATACTTTTCTAATACATAAAATTTAATTGTTAAGAAATACACTATATCCTCTCCTCAAAGGGAATATGACCTTGTAAAAGCACATAGATACATTATACAAAATATATCCCTTTCCCTCACATAATTCAGTGGAAAAATACAAACTGCTGTAATGAGGGTTATAAACTACCATCTCCCAAATCTGACTTTAAAATTTGGTTTATTTAGAACATAGAAATACACATGAAATTTAATCAGCATCTCAAGTCACATTATGTACTCTCTGTTCGACAGGAACTGAGCACATAAATTAGCTGAACTGGGAGCTAGTCCCAGATCCATCCCTACTTGGCTACAGCACCTTTTGCTAGGAACTTCCAGCAGGGGAAGCTCTTAGCACATCAGTATCTTCATATTTCTTCAACAGAGAGCAAAGTTTAGTCAAGACTGAGCAGGGGGTGGAGCGGGGAGGGGGGCAAAGGGAGGAAGAAAAGAACCAGCAATGTAATAAACAGTTGTGTTAGCAAGCTGGAGAGAATATATTCCAATCAGATGCCTTTGATGCACCTTAAAAGTTAGAATCACATACATACATGAAATAYAAACACAGGGACCATCAGAGTATTTCTGTACAAAACTTTGTGGCTCACAGTCCTCCTTCTGCGAGGGAACTGCATCCAGTTTGGGGCTGACAGGCAGCCTACAAGCTTTGTGCCGGCACACTAATCCCTTGGCTGTGGGTCCCTGAAAAACTACTTGCATTTTTGTTCCCAGTTCACCTTGGTGAAAAATACCAATTCCACATATGATAAATCCAGTGTCTGCAGAAAGGCAGTCACCTAATTGCACAGTGAAGCAGAAGAAAGCTTTGCAAATGGTATACAATTTTCAAAGTGTTCCAAGCCTTAGGCAAAAGCCTTTCAACTGTGTCTAAAACTGAATGATAAAATATGTTGTACAAATTATCTGTGAACAGGAAACATGTGGTAGTGGCAGGGGACTGAAATGTAACACTTGTAAAGAAATGGGAACTGCCAGTCATTTATACCCTTTTACTTTTCTCTCAGTCACAAGTTCCATCATATTTTTTTCACCATCAGTTGATGTTCAAGTTTATAATAAGACATTTATCAGATCTCACTAGGCCAATTACAGCTTTGTAGCAAAAACAACAAAAAATAATACCCCATACAAAGCTGAAGGTTTAGTTTTGTCCCTTTCTTCATACTTTCACAGAGTTTCTCTTTTATCATTGTGAGGATGTGCGTGGATGGAATTTTGAAAGAGCTTGAACACTGCGGAAATGCCGAGGATGCCAGTCATCGTCAGTTTAGACTAGAGTAATCATAAGTCGAGAAAACTTTCTCAAGTCCTAGCTATAAAAAAAGGGAGAGAGAGAGAGAGAGAAAGAAAAAGGAAATGCACAATTCCTGTTTAGTGGAAATAAATAAATAAAAAATCACCCTTCTATTCTGAAATTTCTGCTTCCTTGCTCTTAAAGTTCCTACAGTAATGGTATGTATCTCCTGTTTTTTAAAGATGTAATCTTCATCATCAATACCAACCACTGTGCACCGTGTTCCTCATTGATGGAATGTTTTATAGTACAGATTGATTGAATGATTTAGGGAGTGGAGGAGAAACAAAACAAAAACTTTCACCTTTTTTGTTGTTTCACTTTACAAAAAGGAAAAAAGTAGTSAGTAGTGAGTTTTACCAAGTCTCAAGAAATTTGAATGGATAACAGAAGTGTAAGATTTCTTAAAAATGCCACCTGCAAGCATTCAGAACAGAAAGATTTTTTTTAAGTTACCTTTTTAAAAAAGAATTGGATATATTTAGACCCTATTTTTCAAAGTATTTCGATACACGATTATGTATGATAATGTGTGCAGACCTATTCATTCAGCAAAGTTCTTAGGTGATTTGCTGAATAACATCCTAACCCCCTAACAAATTTTAAATTGTATTACTTCACTGTGTATTGCTGTCCTAATTAGATCTCTTCAGGTGCTCTCAGTTTACTATGGGGTTGGTATCGTTTGTGTCCACTATGATAACATGACTAGTATAATTTGCTGAATTGGTGAATATGCAACATTAGTATCTGTCAAATCAATTTCCTGCCAATATTTCCCATCCTATATACTACACAGAGATGTGCTTGAGAAAATAACTAAAATTTTGACTGCACCAGATAGAAAAATTCTTGCTTTTCAAGATTTGGAGGCGCAAGAATTAAATGTTTTCTAGCATTCTGAGAGACTAATGAAGTTGTGTGATATAAATGTTACCTCACTGCCTGGGACTCATTAAYGTAACTAGGAAAACAATAAGGTTTTTTGATTCAATGATCAAACTAAAGCACTGGGAAAAAAATCACAAGTGGGTTTTTAAAAGTAGTTTTGCAATTAGAGGAAAATAAAATGAAATATGCTTTACTTCAGACTGTCTTTTTTCAAACTCAGATCACTTTTCATAGAGGAATGAAAATAGAAAATGATATTTTGAATTGAACAAGGTAGAAATTGTATTTTGAAATATCTTGTTACTTTTCAAAGGAAGCATTTCCTTTAATATTTTGAAAAATTAAATCTGTATCTGATAATGATATCAATATTTACTATCCCCCCCCCCCTTTTTTTGGCCACAGATATTTACTACTTAGAATTTGCAGATGATTTGGGTCCTTATGACTCTTCCTGTATTGTGAAACTTCAAAACTCTTCAGTCCTGGCTTTTAGTTGTCTCGGCTGGGATCTGCTAGAGCACACAGCGGCTGCTTCTCATTTTGCATGCCTGGGTTTTCTTTGCATAGAAAAAAATAAAAGCATGAAGCAGTGACAGTGTTTGTTTGTCTCTTACACTGAAATGGATGCAGACAGATCTCAGAAGCATTCCCGGGTCCCCCACTATCACTAACCTTTGAAATGTTGGGATTTTCGCTTGGCAGCTTTATGATTCATCTAAAAAAATCCTTACCTCTGGAGTTAGGTGTCCAGTTTTGCTACTTGCTAGCTACGTGAGTTCTGATCAATATTTCTATATTTATATACTGCATTTTGCCTATCTACACAATGGGGAAAATATCTGCTTCCTTTGAAAAAAGCTTTGAAATATTTAGATGAAAAATGCTATATAACTATATCTGATTTTTCTGAATTATATGTGCTTTTGTTCTTTCTCCTTCTGTTAACTCCCATTTAACTCAAGCTTTCATGCAAGGACTGAGAGAAAAACCTCTGCTTCAGAAAACTTTCAGTTCTAGCTACCTCTTCGATTTCCTAGCCAAATTTATGGAAGAAAAATCCATTGAGGGATTGAGGGTTAGTAAACATAAAGATATCACCTCTATCCAAAGAAAAGCTTGGTCAGAGATTGCTGAAGTCTGGCAGAATAGTTGGACTTATATTCTGATGCTCGTCCTATTCTGGCAATGTTTTCCCTTAGCATCAGATATTGTCTGTTTCTTTTCTTTTAAGAGTTGAGTGAGGGTGCATTGCTCTGCCACAGCAGGTGCTGGAAATGCTGAATAAATTTCCCAAGAATTTCACTTCCAGCAACTCAAATTGCTCACCCCTTCTCATCCGAGAACGTCCTTTCTTGTTAGTCCYAGAGTCAGTCCCTCTGGCAAAGAAGCAGCAGCGCTAAAAGGTGCTGGGAGCTGGTCTCGTATTGGCCCTTTTCTGGAGCTGTAGGCTTCCAAAAGCATGTTTCAGGTATCTGGGTACCGGTGTGTTTCTGCTTTAGCTGCCCAGCAGATTCATTGGCTTTCTCTTGAACTTCCAAAAGCACTTGTCCATCAGGCTCTGCAGGAGCTCTTGTGCATTTGGCAGATTGAACTGCACCTTAACTTACCCTGTGATGAGCCCAGGATCTAGCTTCAGCACCAGCCAATGACACCCCAGGAACTGAAGTATGGACTTGTCTTCCATCTTACAGACCGTTGTCTGCTTTTGGAGACAAGGTAGTGGGCTACCTGGTTCTTAGGTTTAACGCTGTATGGCTGTTTTTATGTTCCTTTCATCAGATTTCTAATTCCTTGCTGGGTCCCTAGGGGAAAAGAGACAGAGAAAACAGAGTAGATTTTACTTAATATTTTTTATGTCCAGCTTCATCTCCCCAACCAGGTGAATCGTTTTTCTATGAAGCTACAGGTACCCAAGTCATGTTCTTTCTTTGTAGGCTGTCTTAACTTTAAAACTATCTCCTGTCTCTCCTAACTAATTATCTTAAAGTAATGACATTCCCAGATACCAGTCTGTCTTTCTTTCTTCTAAGGCTTCTGACTACAGCGCAAGCTCTGTTCTCAAGAAGAAAAACAGCTATCTACCCTATAGGGATAAGAAGCAGAAAAACTGCATATGCAGTATGATTGCTAGAGACTAAAGAGAGGGAATTCGGTTGCCTAAGTATTGGTTGTTAGAGTAATTTTAAAGGCCAAATCTATCCTGCTTGCTTCTGRTTGCTTCTACAGAAGACTACAGCTTTCCTTTTGACATTGCACCCTATCTACCAGTCCCATTCTGATGCTTCCAATACCCTGACATAGCAAAAATGGCAAAAGGTGCCTATATTTAAGCAAGTAGTTATCTCCCAGAGTAGCTGCCAAAGTTACTGTCTCTTGCAAAGTAAAATCACCATTGATTGGTAGATTTGTGGAGCTGCTGGAAGTTCCCCTATTTCAGAGAGGCCATCATTTAAATAAATGTAGAAAATAAGCTACCTAGTGGCAAAACTTCATGTCCCAGACGCAACCTTGATTGTGACATTTACTTCTCTTTTGATTAATGAAGACTGTGGAGTCTCTTATTTTGGAATACAATATTTTAATTACAGTTGTCTGCTTTTTTTTTAATCAGAGGTCTCAAACTGTGCCACACAAACTGGTTGTGGTTTACAAATCACTTGTCAGCTATTATAGAGAGCCAGTGGGCTGCATGATGTTGTCTCTTGACCTTGGTTCCAGATGGCAAGTGGCAGTAAAAACTCTAAAAACTCTAAATATTTGCCTAATATTGCAATCACTACCGTTGCCAGTGAGATGCTATGTGATCACAAATGGGAAGGGAGCTGGTTCATGAGAGAACCTCTTTAATAAGATGTGTCATCACTATGATAAATCCCTGAATGGGGTGTCATGTGGCTAGTGAAGTGTAAAACATTATGAATCTATTTTTCTGGGGTCCGCAGATGTGAAGATTTTCTACTTCCATTGGTACTGGTGAAGATGGACTAATGCAAAGTTGCCAGAGAAAAATTTGCTGTAAAAGACAGTTACTTTGAGTGGGACTCTGAATAGACAGGTACATGCGATCTCACACAGGCTCTGCTGAACAAGATTGGAGCAGAGTATTTGTATAAGAAGGGCACATTGCTACAAAGCAAAGACAAAGAGATTTTTGTAAGGATATGCCATTGTTCTATTTTGTCTCCTTGTCAAAGCAAAGAGTAAAAGTCACCATGGACCCCTGTGGGAGCTGTGATAGGCCAGCTGTTGTGTCTCCTAAAAATGAACAGTCTGTGCTGCCACTAGTTCATCCGTGGAGAATTTCTCTTTTGTAAGGTATCATCTTTTGTCTGCACCACATTTACCTAAAAGTTTGACCCAGACTACCTGAAACAGTGTTCCTTTCAAGAGGAAAAATACCCTTTCAAAGCCTGAAAAACCCACTTAACAGCTGAACTAACAGGGCAAGATACTGTTAATTCACTGCTTCGGAGGGAAGCTAAATTCAGATCTACTGAGGCAAATACCTCATGCTGAGGATGCTATTTATTTTCCTGGGTGCTCATCTCAGTGGGTGGAATATCCTACACTAACTTCAAGTAGCCTCTTTTGGCTAGTTTACATGTTATAGCAAGCAAAAAAAGCCCTCGCTCCAAGCTCGATAGGTGACTGAAGCGTTATGGGGCTTTGAGAGGGAAGGTGAACTAAGAAATAGGAAAAAAAGACTGTTCTTGTATAATCAGGAATGTGAATAAGTTTAACTAATGTTACCCCCAACTTTTACGAAGCGGCTTTGATAAGTGACTAAATGCATAATGTTATTTGATGCAATGATTCAGGTTAAATTCCATGCAAATTCTTCTGAAAAGCCCAGTTTGAAAGAATGTTGATCCTGAGAATGTGTTGCATAGCACAGGGGTGCAGAATGCTTACACAAAAATAATCATTTACATTTTTAATGAGAATTTCATTTTGAAGTATCCCAAAGTGTTTCATAAAGATCATGAGTAAAGTGCTGCAGATTTGCTATCAGTGGGAACAAGACAGGGCAAAGAAGAAAAAATTCTTGAATAGGAGACAGCAACAATTCTTATTTAATGGAAAGGATATATGATCTTTAATGTCTACATAGATGAGTTGGAGCCTCAATTCTTTAACAATCTCATCCAAAAGTGTCCTAATGAAGAGAGCAAACTGGAATAAATCCATCTAGTAGTAAAGGAGGAGCCTCCTTTAAAATAGCTCCTTTGAGATTGGAGATCTGTGGTTTTAAAGGAGTATGTATTCAAACTTGAAACACAGGCCTCAGAGCTATTTTTTGTCAATACTTTCCTTTTATGAACTAACAGCCAAATCCTCAGTCTTCTTGTTCTACTGTCTTGTAGTGAAGGAGGAAAAGAAACAGATATAAGGTTTTCAACTTTCGCTCAGCTTAGATGAAACACTAGAGAACCGTTCTGCTCTTCATCCACTGTGTGAGTGGCCCAGGACCCTTGCCCCATGTTCTATACCAATAAAAGTGACCTGAGATCCCCCTCTCTGCCAACACAGAGACCTCCCTTCTGACAATTTTTCCAATGCTATTTCATGTCACTGAAGTCAAAAGAACTTACATAAGAACCAAACAAAAACTCATAGTGAGATAACTTCCTAAGAAACGAAGTCTTCAGAGAGTCCTGAAGGAAATGATGATCAGCGAGCCACCTTTCAGTTTCTTTCAGCCAGGTGTACCCCCAAAAAAGGAGAAAACAAGGGTGGCCTGGCCCCCCTACTTGGCTCCAGAGCTTTGCAGCTCCCATGGCAAAATTGTCCTGCCAGTCGTTTCTGTGGAACAAATGGAGAAAGGAGCAGAGACCTAAGGCCTGACCTGCTGACACTGATGCCCTTGCTAAAATCCAAGCTGAAAGGTTACACTGCACCCACCGTCAGCATAATTCTGCCTACAGTTCCAGCTGAAAACACTGTTTCTCGCTTCCCTACACTTTAAATACAGGTTGTGCAGCGTGGCTGGTGGAGAAGGCCTGCTGCGCTCTGCCGCAGCAGTGGCCGCGAGCCAGTCCTCAGAGAGTGATCCTTCTGTTTGCATCGCAGTTATTACTGGTGCTATTTCCATTACGCTGCTTTCCCTCATTTCCACTGAGAGAGTTTATCAGAATTTCTTTTAGAATAAATCACCCCTCTGTAACTTTGTGAGGCTTTAAAAATATAATTTAAAGCTAAAGCCTGGACTCTGCTTGCTGTTTCCAGCTTGTGTGAAGAAGCTGTCAATTAGAGACACCAGGTGGGAGCAAAGATCACTGAAACCAAAATTGAATCAACCCATGGATTTTTCTGCCTGCTTAGGAGTTGGAGAGCATATTTAYTATTCTTCAGTTGGCATAACTGATTTAGTGTTAGCGACAATCTATTCCAGTATGTATTAATAGCKGAGAAAGTTTATATACTATACTGGTGTACAGTGCTGTCCTAGAGAACTAAAGTGAAGGTCTGTGGAAACGGGGAACGACAACAATTCTTAAGTTTAAACAGAAGGGTTTAATACCCAAGGCAGCTGCCAGAAGATTTTGGTTCTGTTCCCATCTGGGATTTGACTTATACTGTAGCCTGGCAAAATCAATTCCTCTCTTTGGGTCTCTGTTTTCCTTCTCAAGCTTGACTAGTATGTCTTGAGTTGGTTTCCTGCCATCCCTCACTGTGTGTTTTACCCCAAATTTAGTATAATGTTTTTAAGAGCCACTACCAAATACAGAATATTTTACGACAGTTGCAATGAAAGCAGAACCACTTCTTTCTTGTCTTGGAGGAACACCTCAGGCAAAAAGCCTGGCAACCCTGAGCTCATTTTGAAGGAAGCCGAAGTCGTGCAGCTACCCTTAYGCTGTATTACTGGGCTGCGCTTCCCTCTATACCAGCAGCACTGATGACACAGTGCTAACCCACTTTTGGTACCTGTCACAGTTTGGGTACCCAGGACCATATAGATTTGCAATAACAAAGAAATAATGTCTTAAAGACACACAAACACTCTCTTATACAAAAACCTGCACAATGTATTTCTTTCAAGTTTCCAAGCCAATATTGATAAAATCACAAATGGCCCAGAGTTATGGGCCTGAATAATACCTTTGCGGTTTTGAACTGTCCTCCCAAATCCTCTTTCCTGGCAGAGAGAAAAAATGTGATTGACCACAGCATCTATCAGCTTACCAGTTCTCTGGCTGCATCCTTACTGCCTTTTTCTGATGTCTGTTGAGTAAGGGTCTGGTTAAAATTCAGTGTGCTCCAGCTTGGTTCACCTAAATTACTTCTCCAGAAATTACAATCCCCTTTCTTATAGTCTGCAGCATTTGGAAAACTAAATAAAATATTCTAGCCTAGACGGAGCCTCAGTCATTGCTCAATCATCATTATCTTAACTCTATCATTACTTATACTTTTCTATCTTATAGCTTCCTTTGAATATCACTGCAATAGTGATATTCAAATATAAATGACTAGTGTCAGTTAYATAAAATCTAGTCAACTTCTATTACTAAAATGCATGCAAGAGATATGCGATATTTATTTTAAAAAGACGTAAATGCTTCATGGACGTTGCCAGTATGTTTACTGCAAAGTAAAACTTTGTTTTTCCAGGAAAAAGTACTGATGGAGCTGTGTTGGGGCTTAAAATGTGCATAGCCTTGAACAAAGCTTTGTCTGTAGAAGAGAATAGGATAGGATAAATAAGCAGTCAGATAGACAGACAGACAGAAGAAGTTATGCTATCCAAGGGATATAAGTGAAACAGCAGCAATAACCACCAGCAAAGGCAAGGCTCTAAATTATTAGACTATTAGACTTAATTTTGGGGACAAACCAGCTCTGAATGAGGAGAAGAAGGTATTAGGGTACAAAGTCCCGTGTCAAGAAATAAGCAACCAGGAGCAAGAGCTATCAGTTATAGATCAAACGTGAAAGTTACTGCTTGTGCAGACTCTGAAGAAGAAGATGCTCAGTGCCCTTTATGGAATGGCACTCTTCAGGAAGAATAAATYTTTGGCAGTCTTTCTTATATGAAGGAAGAAATAGAGAGAGAGAGGAGTACCTACACCTAATACTGCTAATGATGCACTGTTGTCACTGCATCAGAGGAACCCTAAAAGTAATATATTCGATGGGCTCTGGTGGCAAAATTAGTATTTCAGTGAATCTGAACTATGAACAATAAAGAGTCTTCTAAGTTATGCCTGTGAATAACGCTAAGTATTTGAATAGTCCCATTGCTATATTGGGATGAATCATGTGAGTGATGTTACCCACAGGCACATTTAAAGGTATTGATCCTAAGCGCATGTCATGAATTATACCACTAATTCATAAACTGATCATTAAGAAGTAAGCTTCTTGGAGAGATTCAAGCATAAAGGTTTTAAAATACATCTTATGAGTGAATTTTAAAGCAAATCATTCTTTAACTTTTAATCCTTATCTTTTTTTAGAAAAAAAAAAAAAAAAAAAAGGAACATTTCCCATTGGGCTTCCTGTTCTCTTCCTTTCTTTGCTGGAAAATGCTTATGAGCTCTTAGCAGCACCTGAAGATTGATGATATAACCAAAAAAAAAAGCTATGACTAGACTTGCAGCTCTTCCCTAAGCAAAATGGAAAGGCCTGCCACGACATATATTATTTAGTATGGATGAAATGTGCTGGACGTTACTTAGACTGATCTGACGTTCATCCAGAGTCACTACATTGGAGGGGTAGTAATCATGAGCACTGGTGCATGGAGAACTCGTTTATCACTACAGAACCACAAAAGAAAGAGCCCATTTGAATCTTATTTTCAAGAGTGCTTTGAAGCGCTAAGGTTAACAAATCCTTTAGTCACATACTGTACAGCCCTAATCGAAGCTTTTTCTACTTGGTCCTGCAGAGTGTGTCTTTTTGAATGAACCCCCCACAGAAATAAAAGGGGTAGCAGTAACTCTGAAACTGCACTTCTGTTTGAAACTGCTCTACCTGCTTTTGTGACAAGCAGTTCTATGAGGACGGCAAACGACACAATTTTTTCCCCTCTTCTTCCCTGTTTGTTTAGCATGTATAGTTGATAATCTCTGGTTTCACCATCTTCCTTGTTAGTGTAGGTCTTTTGCCCAGCAGCCAGSAAGAGTGAAATTACTTTAAGAAAAGACACCAACTCAGGAATGCTTTTGTAGAAAGACACCAGGGAAGGCATAGTCCTACATGAAAGATTTTCCATTCTTATTTTTTAACTGAGCAGTATCARCTTAATTGTAAGTCTATTCCAAATAAAATGATGAAAAATATGGATATGTGAAACTACTCAAAAGTTACATAAACTTTTACCTAAAATCAAATCCAAATCTCTAAATAATTGCTGAATTTAMTTTTTAAAATAATGTTTAATTTAATCATTTTTACTGCCTCAGCCAGAACACAGATAGTAGTGCCTGAATTCTGTAAAAAAACTTTCTTATTTAAATTTCTTCCTCAGTTTATTGGGATCAAGAAGCCCAGATTAACATCTGAATTTTTGGACTTAAAGCCACTCCAAACATTTCTCTCATCCTCTGGACTTCAYCCCCCTTTCAGTGCTGAAAAGTCATTTGGCCTTAATTATTTATTTGATTTCCCTCTCTGCCCCTTACGAAGTATTTTTAGTAAAATACGTACCTTTAAGAAAAAAAAAATCTTATACTTAGGTCCGTTTTCACACACAAATTATATTTACTGGCTGAGTGTGTCAGCATTTCCTGCCTTGCATTGTGTTGTATACCTGATGCCTGTTGATGACCTTACAGTACTCTTATATTAAATAAAATTTCATTTGATTAGCCATCCAGAGATACAACACCATGGTCTCCCTCTCCTTTTCTCTCATTCTTGTCCTTCCTTTCTCCCATCTCATTGCTCCTCTTTTCCCCATTTCTTTTCTACTTCATTACGATTTTCCTTCCTTTTTCATGTTATTCAGCACTGATGAAAAAAAATATTTTTGAACTATTTATACAAGTAGTCTGCAGATAGATCAAGGGAAAAGAKTACAGTATTTAATGGGAAACTTTCAACTCTCTGGAAGCAATTCTGGCAAGACAAGTGTGCGTGTTCAGAAATTTTTGGTTAGACTTTCCATTTATCTCCCAAAAAGTCATTTCCATTACAGGTTTGCAATACTTATACTTCAGAGTTTCATGGAAAATAGGTTATAGGAGCTCTTGTACCCTGAAACAGTGTCAGTTTACCAGTTGTAATGTAATTGATGATAACTATTAACATTTGAACTGTGCTTTGAAAATGTAAAAACCTATATACATGCTAAGTACCATTAAGTACTTCTGGAACCATTTAATCTCCCTCAGATTAGTTTCTTGAAGTGTATTCTCAACAACCATTTTTTAGGCTGGCTAGTTTAAAGAATAAACTGATCTTAAGCTTCAGAASTGGTAACTGCTTTAAAAATCATTTATTCTTATCCCTGATGTATCACACACCAGTAAATTTCACAGTTGTAACTGTCCCTTTACTGAGCCAAATAMCTTGAGTTTTACAGAAATCCTGAACCATTTAGTGTGTCTGGCTCCCAAAGACCAGTGCCCAGCAGTGTCAGGTGACTAAAAGTGTTCCCAGCAAAGGTGGGAATAAGCACCAGACTGTAGACATCTAAAAGCAGGTGTCTCCATGCAAGCTAAATATCCTAAGTTCATACTACAGTGTGGATTTAGTCACTGCATTCAAAGGTGTCTAGAGAGCTCTTCATCTCTCTCTAAAGAAGGTGTCTACCGACATTTGGTCAGCTCAGTTACTTCTTGCCTTCATGAATTGTGTGGACTGGCTCTCTATTGATTATAATGGGAACTCCTGACACATATATTTAAAATCCTAAAAAAAATGACAATCTGAAAACAGTTCCCTAGGAATTTCATGATCTGTGCTGCAGAGAGTAATAAAAAACCCTCTAAAAACTCAGCTAATATGCATTTGTAGATTTCCTTACTCCAACTCTAGTGATCATCTGAACATTAGAATATATCTGGTCAATGGGTTACTGGAGAAAATCTAYCCTTCCAGGGTTTTGGAGATACCTATCAGCAGGGGATTTCACTGTAGATTATGACCTAATAGAAAGTTGTAAATGCCCTAATGACAATGTAAATCTTCCTGCTCTTTTGTGAAGGAAAGGGTTGAAGAAAGAGATTCATAGATAGTTGTTCATGGATACCAAAGGTTAGAGGGGAAAAACATAGTCCTGTTCTCAGGAGACCCACGCAGCATGTCTGGTAGAAACCTACAACACCAACATTTTGAAGGATCTCATTTGAAAGAGTCTAAGGAATAGTTACATCCTACTAAGACATTGGAGTGTTTAATTATCTTCTCTATTAGGATTTTGAGTCTTATTTCAAGGTTGAATTAGTCTAATATCAGCTTCCAGCTAATAGATCTTTTAATACCTTTATTAGTAAGACTGAAAAGCCCCTTACCTGCCCTGGCATCCTTTCTGCCTTTTTGTACATGGTGTTCAAGTTCTTGCTCATCTGTCTTCTTGATAAATTGAGTAGGTTGAGCTGTAGATTTGTAAGAGTTGTTTTCCAGCATCTATATGTGTGACAGAATCAACCTTTCTTTATTTATTTTACGTGATAATTTTACTTCTTTTTTCCATTTTTTATATAACCAAATATGTATTTCACTGTTTTTATATAGAAYTGCAATGAAACTGTTAGTATCATTTTCAGGATCTGGGTACAGACATCTGAATTTGCCAGCATTTATGTTTTTATATTTCTGTGATATTTATTAAATTTACATGTAGATATAATAACGCATCCTATCAAACAATACATGCTGAACTGCCACCATGACTTTCACATGTGTATTTTCATTGTGTCATAAAACACAGTTGCCATGTGTGTAAAGGTCTGGCAAACATATTGTATAGCTGTGGACTGCTGTAGTCTGTAGAGTCTCTAAGTAGTTCTATGTGAAATCAAAAATTTTCAGTCATTGCTTTCTACTAAAGACGTGTTTCCATGTTTATTTTTAAAGAACATGAAATCACAAATAAAAATCAGTAAGTAGACCACTTCTGTATATTTTAAAAAGCACAATGTTTTCATTTTCAGCAGCAGCAGAGATCTTTGAGATGTTTCAAATGATTCAGGTGAGTACAAAAGTAATTCAAGCTGATATTACTTTTGTAAACATTTCTTTTCTGACACAGAAGACCCATAATATTGATGTCTTCTCAGATAAAATTCTCACCAGTTCCCCCTTCTATTAACTCTTTTTTTTCATTATTTTCAGGTATACTAATRGTAGAATCCTTTATATAAATAAATTTATGCAAATTATACATGAATGAACTGAGTCCAAACAGGATAATTTGCCTCCTTTAAGACTTGTAAAATAATAATAATAAAAAATCAGCAGGCTTTTGGCAATGATATAAAGYTCTTGGCCCAAGTCTGGCTAGTCTATAGAATAACGTGATAGATATTTGCCTGTAATTTTGCATGGAAGTGGAAAGCATTTAAGGGATCATAGAATCACAAAATCAGTAAGGTTGGAAGGGACCTCTGGAGATCATCTAGTTCAGCCTCCCCACTCAGCAGGGTCACCTACAGCATGGGAGACAGGGTTGCATCCAGGAGGGCCCTGAATAGCTCCACAGAAGGAGACTCCACAACCTCTCTGGGCAACCTGTGCCAGTGCTCCGTCACTCTCACAGGGAAGAAATTCCCCCTCACGCTCAGGCAGAACTTCCCATGCTTCAGTTTCTGCCCATTGCCTCTTGTCCTGTCACACGGGACAACTGAAAAGAGTTTGTCCCTGTCCCCTTGACACCCTCCCTTCAGGTACTTGTACACATTGATAAGATCCCCCCTCAGTCTTCTCTTCCCCAGGCTGAAGAGGCCCAGCTCTCACAGCCGTTCCTCACAGGGCAGGTGCTCCAGCCCTCTGATCATCCTTGTAGCCCTGCGCTGGACTCTCTCCAGTAGCTCCATGTCTCTCTTGGACTGGGGAGCCAGAACTGGATGCAGTACTCCAGATGAGGCCTCCCCAGGGCTGAGTAGAGGGGCAGGATCACCTCCCTCGACCTACTGGCAACAGTCTTTCCAATGCACCCCAGGAGACCATTGGCCTTCYTGGCCACAAGGGCACATTGCTGKCTCATGGTCAACTTGTCATCCACCAGCACTCCCASGTCCTTCTCTGCAGAGCTGCTCTCCASARGGTCAGCCCCCASCTTGTACTGGTGCCTGCGGTTATTTTTCCCTAGGTGCAGGACTCYGCACTTGCCCTTGTTGAACCTCGTGAGGTTCCTCTCTGCCCAGCTCTCCAGCCTGTCCAGCTCTCTCTGAATGGCAGCACAGCCCTCAGGTGTGTCAGCCACTCCTCCCAGCTTGGTAKCATCAGCAAACTTGCTGAGKAGGCACTCYGTCCCCTCATCCAGGTCRYTGATGAAAAWGTTGAACAGGATGGGACCCAGGACTGAGCCCTGGGGGAYKCCACTAKCCACAGGCCTCCAACTRGACTCYRYGCCACTGATGACGACCCTCTGAGYTCTGCYTTTCRGCCAGTTCTCAATCCACCTCACTRTCCACTYGTYTAASCCACACTTCCTGAGCTTCTCTAGGAGGATGTTATGGGAGAYAGTGTCAAAAGCCTTGCTGAAGTCAAGTTACACAACGTCCACTGCTCTCTCCTCATCTACCCAGCCAGTCATTCCATCAGAGAAGGCTATCAGAYTGGTTAAACAGGATTTCAATAGTCAAATGAAAATTAAAGAAAAGCTTGGTGGACAGTTCAGTGGGTATTCAACTGTGAGGTTATTAACTGACTCTAAGATATAAATGAATTATGAGAACAAAGGGCAAATTAGAGTTCCATTCTCTTTCAAAACTTAGACAACTAAAAACTGTTTTATGTAAAGCATAAGCTAGTGGGTCAGGAYTGGAACACAAGAACTTTATTTTTTCCATCAATTTACTTTATACTCAAGAAATTTGGAAACCTCAATTCAGAACAATTTTACAAATTAATCTGCATTTATCAACATTTGGGGGAATAATCTGTAAAATAAAAAAGACTAATATCACATCTCTAGCACTCTGGTCATGATTCCAGAAATTCCCATCTGGTTTTACTTGCTTTCACCAAAAAATCTGAGGCTGGTATAGACAAGAGCACRAGTGCAAGGTAGCTCATTCTGGAGCCTCTATACAACTTTGCAAATTTAGACGATCTTCCATTACAATGAATTGGCTACTTGCTAATAGAGTACAGATAATACTTATATGTCCTTGTGAACAATAAGTCCAAAGCAAGCATGGCAAACCTGGGAGTCGTTGGGATGCTGGTGTTCCAGTATGAATGTACAAATGCCATCGTAAGCTGTAAAAAAAAAAAAAAAAGCACTTTAGATTAAATCTCAAGTAATAGCCTTGAAATACAGTTGTTATTTCCAGTGGTGAATATTTAAAGCTAATGGTGAGAGCAAACAATTTTTTTACTTTTTTTTTCTTTTTTTTTTTTTTTTTTTTTTTTTTTTTTTTATAAAGAACAAGAATTTGCTCATTAGAGTGCAATATGCAAAAAAGAAAGTAAGTTGATAACATGTCCGGGGACACAGGGAAATATACAGTATGAAATCCCTCACATGAAGAGGATATTTTACTATGACCATTTTCCCAGGGAAAAGGAAAAGCACTTAAAAATACATACACAAGATTAGAAATACATATGTAATTTATAGGGAGGTTAAATTGCTCTGTTGTGCCATAGAATTTCATCCCTACTTGGCAGATGGCATACCTTGGGTTAAGTTAAACCCAGAGCTCTGGCTAGTATAAATGACACCATYGCAGGCGTATTGGCTTCCAAGTGCCCTCATAGAGGACTGCACCGAGTACAATGGTATATCGAGCGTTCAAGAAAATATAATATTGCTGAGCCCGTGAAAGTAAGAGCAAGACTGCACACCGCATCATCGTGTGAAACAATCAYGGGGGAAGCATAAAAAAAATTATTCTGGCCTCAGCTCAACAGAAGTGKTATTCAAAAACCTGTCTCAGTGCAACAAACGTAAGTCTTGTCTCCAGCCTCACAGTAACTAACCAGACAAAACAAAAGCAAACAAAAGCAAAACACAATCTTTTAAGGAAGAAATTTTTGGAAGTTAAAAAAAAAAAAAAAAAAGAGAGAGAAGGTTTTCCGCTGTTCTGAGGCTTGTGGCAACATGTGCCATATGAAGTTTAACATTTGATGGGACCTGGTGAGATCAAAGACCTTAAAAAAAAAAAAGTATGCTGAATGAATAGGAATGAGCTGCAATTATGAGCTGGACACTTACACTGCTTAAGCACAGTTGGAGACAGCATAGCTGCTCCTTACTTTAGCAGAGAGAGCATCCAGATGGCTTGAGACAGAGGCTAAGGCTCTTCTGGTTCAGTTCCTTGGACCTGACAACACACACTGCATCAGGGTGAAGCCTACRGATACACAGCAAAGCAAGAACTTGGTTGACCATCCTTATGCTGCCTGTGCCTGCTTCTGATATAAACCTTAGTTGCCTGTTTCTACCAAGTCAACAGGCCTTCAACACTTAAATTTGGTTTCTTAAGTTCTGTTCAAAACACAGTCACACTACACACAATAATACACTGCATTGSGAAGGAGAAGGAAGTTATGAACTTTTAACCTTTAGAAACAAGTTTCTGAAGTGAATAAAGGTAWTTCTCTGACATCAGTAACCCCATAAATCCCCAAATTGTAGTTTCACATTTTTTCTTGCTTAATRTAGATGCTCCTGAAACAAGCAGCCCCACGCTCTACTGCTTCCACTTGCCTCCGTTTTTTCTGATCTCCATTCCCTGAATTAGTAAAAAAGGAACTCCAAAATAACACTGGTTGACCCAATCTACCTCCACTGTCATTGGATATACTGCAGGGAAAAGAGAGGAAATGTCTGGCCAGAAGAGAAGATGGTTAAAAGATCTGACAAATCATGCTGGCAGTAGTAAAAGTTAGGCCTACTTAAATATAGTGCAGAACTGCACCCTGACTATTAACATTCTTCCTTAAAAAATGAGTGTTAAGGCAAGCTCATTTGTACATGCATAAAGGATGAAGCAGTCTGAGGCAGCAATTGCAACAAGTGGCTTAAGCGGTAGTGAAGGATTTGTGCTGTCTAGGACATACAAGTGACTACTGCTGGGTGTTAATAAGTTGCCTCATATTTTCTTTTGTGTACAGTAGGGGAAGCTTCCTCTCCTTTCTGAAGGAGTCTCACATGGAGAGTTTTCAAGTGCTACCTTGAGGCTGAACAGCACAGTGCAGATCAGTTATGTTCACTCTAGTGTCATCATGAAATTATGTGGACCATCAGGTCTGTCATGTTGAGCTTGGCTGGAAGGTGTCACATTTGTACTTTAATGGTGAGACACTTCTGTGTGTTGGAACCTACACAAACACTCATGGGGATTTTTATATCAATATCCATTGCATCTGGAAAGAAGTGTGAGAACACTTCCAAGATTGCATTTCAGGAGAACAACATATACCTCAATATGGCAAATAATTATATCTGTGACCTCAAAGGGTCACAGATACTACTGCCATATTGTTTTCYTTCTGCAAAAAGATCAAGAGTTCATGGTTAGAGCTAGCATTACACTCAAGAAAAATAAGTTAACAATGTTTCTAATACCGGTTAAAATACATATGGTCTCAAAATAAAAGTGGTTTAGCTGAAAATGATAAAGAACATTGTACTGAATATTGCAAAATTATTTTTTTCTTACAGAAAAGCRATTAGCTTTGGATGCAGGCTGACATCAGACTGCCTGATTATATTCTGTTTTATAAAATGTGAGGAATTTACATAGTTTTAAGGTTGCACATAGAACTCAATATTGTGTAATCTTGAAATGTTAACTTTTTCAGGTCTTGTCGTCACTCTGTATAGAAGTGTAGGTGATATTTCTGCTCCAGTAACCTTCTCAAGGCTCAGCAAATAGACTCAGCAGGAGTTAACCTGCAGGATGTCCATAACTGAGCAGAATTTCTCCTCATCCATAGTGATAAAAAATCAGCAGACTTTTCCTCTTTTCATATGTAAGGGAGAGTGTGAAGCCTTTAAAAGATTGCATAAGGACAGAAGGAGYTGGAGTGCAATAGACTTCGTTATAATTTGTCCTCCTGTGCTGGATGAATGTAGTGCTGAGTGACTGGCAGATATTTTAGGATTCATTTTGCCCATTTTTTTGATTAGAAGAAATTGTGCACGGCCTTCCTTGGAATACAGGTCCTGACTTCTGTCTGCTTAGGAATTCTGGATATGAGAGGAACTTCTTTTTAATAAAGTTTTTAGAAATACCTCACTTTTAAGTGGGCTAATAGTAACTTCTGTATAAAAGTTGCATAAATACTCCCTCTTATAAGCAYGTTTTCGTTTGCTTTATCTGTGATAGTTTAATTGTATCAGCAGAAWTTTTCCAAGATTTCTCTCTGGCTTAAAATGATGGGTGATGTGGATATCTGTGTGGGTACATATATACACACTTGTGGAAAACTTATACTGCTTATCAAGAAACTCTTAATGCTCAGCCTTCAATTTCAGCAGGAAACTCCAATCCAGAATGCTGGAGATAATGTATATTTATACCATGATTTTCCCAGTTAATTATAATCAGGTCTGCCATAAGCTTTACCTATTCTATTCTATTACATTTCTATTATATTCACTACTWCTTATACAGCTACATTCCTGGTTAGGACTCTATTACTATAAAAACACAGTGGTAGTCGCATCATAACTTCTGTTCTCTAAAGACATGTGGTTAGACTTAAAATATTACATAGTAGCACTGAAAAAATGAAAAATAGATTCACCAGCATATTCACAGATTTTTTTGCTTCCCTGTATTTTCTATTTGCTAATCTCAAAAGACTCATATATGGTTATGAGCCTGAAAATCTATTCCAGGTGTGGAATATTTGCTAGTTAGCACTTTTTACTTGCTTTTTTAAAGTCAAAGTCTTCCAGCAAGAACAGAGAAGCCATGGCATCTGCTTTTGAGACCAGTCACACGTTATAACTGTCTGAAGAAATCCATTTATGAACCACTGTTTTTCTAGATCGAAAAAGGTTTTTCCAAGTATTTTTTGAATACATATGAGTAATGAATATATTTGCAGAAGTCAGGATTGCCTCTTGAGTGATTTGTAAGCAAAACCAAAAAAMTCAGCTAAATTCACAATGAATATTATTTGCAATGAATAATTCAGGCAGTACTAATTATTTAGCACCTGTAGAGGAGAGAAAGGGAAATAGATATGCTAATATGATGTTGCCTCTTTTCTGCCTAACTATCAGGTATTGATGGAGAGAAGGGCAAATGTCTGTCAYGCAGCAGAGTTGCTGGCAGATGTGYTATCAGCAAGGGAAGAGGATTTAATTTGCCAAAATTATCCATCTATCTGTCTATCTAGACATTTATACAGAGAGATTCATASAGAGGTAGCCATTATCACTATATATTTAATAAATTGGCCATATATTGACTTTCAGTGTTGCTCAGACGCCTCCAAAATACACAAGTTGACTGTGACATGTAGGACACATACATAAAAACCAATTGCGTATGTATCTTGTGTACATTCTAATACAAAAGAGTAAGGGCCACACTTCTGAAATGGCACAACCAGCAATCTTTACATATGCAATTTAGATCAATGCACAGGGCAAATACTTCATTTGTGTAAGTCACTGAATTGTATGATGCCAAGACATGTTTGCATATGAAGCTGTTATACTTGCTTTGTTTTAAATACTTTGTTCTACGGTACAGTTGAAAGAAGATTGGCAAAGACAAAGATCGCAAAGATATTGTGAGTTAACAGATAATACTTTAAATTTCTATCCATTTACTTTGCCTTTAAATAATGTGTGCAATTATGTGATAGTGTATACCTATATTTTACCTTATAGACCTGAGTCTCTTCTCTGATATAATAGCATATTTTCCAGAATGAAATGAAGTGTCAATGGTTTATTTGAAAAGTCCTAATTGTGTTGTGATAGACARTTAATCACTGGACAAGACACTGTTCACATTATGGGTGGCATGGACATGAATTTGTCCCTGAGGTTTCTCAGTATTCTGCATTCACACAGACCTGTGTGATGCATTATCACAAAAGTGGTACCAGAAGAGCAGCAAGTTTTTATTCTCTTTTATTAGTAAATGTRTTATTTTGATCATTTTATTCTAGAGTAAGAGAAGGTATTTTGATAACTCAATTTCCATTTTAAAACCTTTTAATAAACCTCACCRTTCCCTCAAGCCACCAGAAGTCATGTATATACATTTTTGCACATTTTGTGTAGGGTTGAGAGAAGGGGAAGATATGGGACAGTTTTCCCTCAGCATCCTATTTTGAGAGGTTATATATAGAGAGACCTACATTATATAAAAAACAGATCTGACCTTTTGCWTTATAACAAATACATAGCTTACACAGTAAAGAGGGGCACAGTTATAGAGTTTGCTTTGTACTTTCTAGGAATTCACTTGTCATGAATCCCTCAGCTAGGCCAACACATTGGGGTTTTCTACTTTTCCTTCTAAAMCATTAAGGGCTGCAGTGTAATAGTAGGGTGCAACCTGTAGGGTGGGATATTCTAAACCAGAAGGGGATGAATTTTGATGGCAGCTGGTAGCTAAGTAACCTAACCAGATTAGGTAGTTCTTTTTTGTCCTTAATTAGAAGATGAGACTTTGAAAATGCATGTACAGAAACGAGAAATGGATTATATAGGGAAGAAATGGATGTTATTAGGAAATATCTGAAAAATATAGAAATGTATTATCAATTTCCAGGTAAGCCTACAGGATTGGATTCCCACGACTCCAATATCAGGAAATTAAGTATAAACTTCAGCTGAGAAAACTCAATCTCTTCTAAAAACATTTTTCAATGTGTTTACTTTTTTGCTTGCTAAGATCTGAATCATTGAAAAGAAAAATTGGCCTAGTTTCTCAGCTTTTTCCAACACAGGTTGYGCTATAGATAGCAGACTATAAATGTACCACTTGTAATTCAGTGATTCTGGGCTGTTGTTCACCAGTTCTTAGCAATTTCTGAGCTTCTCTGAATTAAAATAGGTGGTTATGGCTCCAAAGGGAAGGCAAGATGCTTGATGACTGCWGAATTCCAGAGCCTGCTATCATGCCTGTCCTGTCCTGCCTTTACTATGTTTTCTAGATAGAAGCTTTTCAGAAAGTAKGATTAAGATGGAGAAACCCCATCTAGTCTGACCCACTAAATATGAAGACCCTTGAAACTGTACTTTTTTGAAGATAACGGCAAAGTGTGCAATGAYTTCATGATTTAGGAAAGAAGTGGTAGCCCCTGTGTGCCAATGAACTGYATAGCTGGAGGACAGTCTGGACTTGAATATCTTATTTTGATTCTCTGTTTCTCCTTTCCTTATTCTACTACCATTAKGTTTATAGATGCCTTTTCTTTCTTGTTTCAGTACACAGCTGAGCTTTCCCACATGCAAGATGAGTTCTGAGAACAGAAGTCCTCACAACATTGCAACATTCATTTGAGACCAAGGGTAACCTAATGGCTGTTTCGTCTTTGAAGCTGCCTGYAAGTGCAACAACAATTAAAGTTGCGAAGCAAAACACTTATAAATATATATACTATGCAGTCCCTTACGCAGTGTTTTGCTTGCTGCTCCAGAAGACTTTGCACAGGCATGGGCAAAAATGTACTTAAGAGAAATCTTGACACAAAACAGATATTCATGGACATCTCTCCTTCTCTGTTTTTATTTTTCTCTCTCTTATTAGCATATCATAACTGTGCTCCGTCAGTGAAGCTTTCCTCGACTTCAGATTTCAAAGCTACAGGTGGTCTGCAAGCATGGCACTTCAAAGAGTGTTGTGATTAAATGAAACAATATTTGTGTAATATAGATCTCAGATCTTTGAACTTTTTTCAGATCAGTTCAGCCAACAAAGATTCAATTAGGTGAGATCAGAAGACCCGCTTCCATCTTTCGTTTTCATCTGTCATTCAGCCTTGTCTTTTCAAATAGGTTTAATACAAAACCAGGGTCAATCATTTATTTTAATGAGGATCACAATCATAATGATGGTGGTGATGACGATGGTCCTTGTACTAACACTAATAAAATGCATTTGCAGCTGGCAATGCAGTTTGCTTAAAAAAAAAAAAGAAAAAGAAAAGCTAAGGTAGCTGAAGTAGTATTTTAACTGAATTAGCACATGTTGGCACAAGCTGGGTCTGTATCAGCCACTGAAGCTTATTTAACTGTTATGTATCTTCTTTTTTTTTTTTTTTTTTTTTTTTTTTTTTTTAGGGAAAGAAAAACTGATCCTAACAGTTTTAAACTTGTTAATTCAAACCATATGTCATAGAGCTGGTCTCCATATGGCATAGCACCACCTTATATTTACAGGGTGCTGCTTTTCCAAACATTATTCTAAAAGCTTTATTTGCCCCAAATGTAATAGGTGGTACTGAGCTCCTGAATGCAGCTTTTAAAATACTTCAAGTGTCTAAATCACATGCTGATATAGCAAAAACACACTGATTATTAAAAACTAATTACACCCTGTTTTATTGGTAAAAATGTGCTAATCAATTCCTTGACTGAGAGTGAATGCTTAAGAGAAAGAAAGACATGCTGTCAATCCTGTCTCCACACTTGGCAACAAAGAAGAGGTGTAGAAGAAAAGTCCATCACCTAGTAGAAAAACTTACTATCTGATCTTCCATTGCTGGTTGTCCCAAACTATGCTGGAGTTAGAGGGAAGAGGTTGGCTCTACCCTTTCTGTCTTTAGGGGGAAAACCAAACCAAATCAAACCAAAGCAAAGCAAAGCAAAGCAAASCAAACCAAACCAAAACAAAACAAAATAAAACCAAAGAGGTACCTGAAAGAAAATTCTAATGGAAGGAACGAAGTAGGTTAGAGAGATTGTGGAGTTTCAGACTGGTGTCTTTTGTTTGCTGCTATCTGTCTCTTAGAGTGGATATAAAAGAAAATGAAATGGAAATATCTTTGAAATGTCTGTCCTTAGTATGGAAGAATGCTGCAGAAAAACACAGAGTACTTTTTCAGGTAGGACCCTTCCTTGAGGACCTTCCCTCTATAGCATTTTGGTCTGCTTACCTGAATAGATTATTACTTTAGCCTTCTTTCTGGGGCACCAGAAGCTACCGACTTTCTTACTCACCTATCTTAACRCTAATGCACTCTACAAGCAGACAAGCCCTAGCAAAGGGGCAAATGGAACATGAACACTTATTCCTTATTATGATTTCTTGGKGGGTAAGAGAAGACTTAGACCAGTKTACCTGATAGATAATCTGTAATTGGAGCTTCAGGAAGATGGAGCATGATTATCTAAACCCAATTGTTTGATTTATGTAGAGAAGAACTGCTGTGTTGTAAAACATACCAACCAGAACCAGTTCTAGACTTGCCTTGTGTATCTATCCAGTGACAGAAAATACTGTGGATGGTGTATAATGTCTACTTTTTTCCCCAGTAGGAAAGAACCTCTCCATTCTGCCCAGCAGGGGCACAGTTCAGACTCCAAATAAACCATAAAGTTTTATGTTGAAAAACTTTACTCTGCATTGACGTACATGCATMAATCTGAAAGAAGTTCTGCAGCAAGAGTGAGGATGGTGGGACAAAACCTTTATCACACATTCCACTCTCTGTATCTAAACCTGTCTCAAAGTCAGCCCCTCTTGGCTTGCTCTTCTCTTTTTGTGACTTCTGGTTAAAGAGGGACTTCCTAATTCCTTTTAAGAAAGCTCTAGGCTGTGTGATTTTTAAGGCCATACAATATATTATTTGTTCAAAGAGATACCCACAAACCATCAACAAGCCTTAAACTGTTGACACATGTGAAGTCAAATTATCTGATCATTTATACCACAGAACTATATCGATCCTAGTGAATCTAGAATAACTGCATAAAGGGAGTTGCTTCTGGCTTCTCRCGGTGCAGCTGAAGGCAGAATTTGCCATAGAAAGAAACATCAGTATTTATGTCATTAATCACCAAGGAAACTTGCTCGCAGAACAGTCCTACTGGTTTTCATTATWTCCTTAATAATCTTATTAAAAACAKAATTCTAAATTGCACATAGCAGAGAACTCAGTAGAAAGAAAAAAGGCATCATTTAGTAAGCGGTCCAGTCCATTGCCAGTTTAATAAGTTAATAGCAATACTCTTACAGAAGCCCATGCAAATAAAAGCCAGCATTCTGAAATGAAAAAGAGAAAGAGGAAGCCATACACAAATGGATGAAATAGTTCAGTGTATAATACCATGGTTAAAAAAAAAATCTTATTGTATTCAATAGTTTCCCACTTAGATTAAGCTACCAACCAATTAACCTATTCAGAGTACCCAATGCTTTCTTAACACAATGGTCTGTGAATGGATTAGGGTAAGAATGACGCGTTGTCTATCAGCTGAATACATTTYGAAGAGAATGAGCTCTAATACAGAAACTAAACTCAAGATATAAACAAAAGATAAATGTTAACATGTGCCTACTTGTTCAAACCAAAACCAGAGTCCACTAGATGATGTAGTGCTGTAGTCACTTGAAGATGACCTCTCGTAAAGACCAAGAAATAGTAATATGCTATGATTTATGATTGCAGATTAACCACACAATTATTTCGGTCAGGAAAGGCATTCTTTCTGATAATGGCTCAGTCAAGTTTCTCCTTGTGCAATATACATCCTGTATGTAAGTTTTGCCAGTGTGATTAGCAGTGAAATTAAGAGGTCTAAAGCTTTTGTCACTACCAGTGGAGAACAATTCAGCACGGTAATCTCCTACAGACTGCTCTGAATTGTTTAAAATATCTACCTCAAACTCTTACACCTTTTTATTTTACTTTCTAGTTGTCCACTAATCTCAAGATTCTGTGGTGTCTAGTAAGCTACTGAGAAAAGAGCTGGACTGTAAACTTTGATGCTTTTTTATTTTTTTTAAGAAATTTTTTTTTTTTTTTTTTTGATACCATACTCAGGCTCTACACCACACCAGTTCTCTGCATGATATTTAGTTCTTCTATAAGCAAACTTTTGTGCTTGAGCATGGACAGTAAAAGTGCCAAAAAAAGGCAAAAATGATCCTGGATTCAAGGCCACAGAACTGCAACTTGAACCCTCTGCRGTGACTTGCTGTCTCTACCACAGAATTCCTTTGTGGCCTTGAGCAAGTAACTTGATTTTTTGGAGCCTTAGCTATCCATTTATGAAATWGCAAAAATAATATGTTAATTATGCTGTTTTGTTTATCTTGTCTATATAGTTGAATGTATTTCAGGACAGGAGTTGGGTCTGCAGACTGTCTATTAYGATGGAGGCTCAATTTTAGCTGGAGCCAGTAGGAGCTACTGGAATGCAAATAGTGGCTGTAGCAACAGAAGTTATAATAAATGGGGCATGGTGGGGGTGGAAGATTTTCGGCATGATTTATACACAGACTGTTTATCCCTAACTGCTACACATTCCATATGCCTTTTGCTTTATCACAGTGTGATATTTCCTGAGACCCCCACTCTTCAATCATGGTTTGACTTTGAGTTGAGATATCTGATTGCTCGGCCATAGGGAAAAAAAACATCACCCAAATGACGGGCATGAATAAAGGGAGGCCATTTCCCCCCTCCTCCTCTTCAGCTCACGAGGCTTATACTATATGTGGGAGAAGAGAGATCAGTTTGTTTAGGTTAGTTGTAATAGCTATTTAAGACTCTGGAAAGCTTAATGATACACTGCATTTCCGCCTGCTGTATTTGCCATTGTGGTTGTATAAATTATATCCTTTACAAAAGCCAGCAACTTTAAGGCTTTACAGGGTAGTTACTGCAGGAGAAACGTGCAGCTAGGGGGAGACGGGTTTCTCTCTCAGTTTGGCAAACGAGAGACTGGGGACGGGGAAACCTACTGCACATGTTATTGATGGATTAGTCTAGGGTTTCTGCTCTCTCTGCCGTTTACGAGGAGGAGTTGCCAGACTCCCCGGGGGAGCTCGCCCAGCCGCTTGCCGGGCTACGGGGCCCGGGGCGCTCTGCGGTGGGCCTCCGCCGCGCCGCAGCCGTCGGAGATCCCGGCGCCGCCTCCCCGCGGGCCGCGCATCCAGCCGCGAGCCGCGGCGGGACGCGGCGGTGCTCGCGCGCGCCCCAGCTGCGAGCTGCCCCCCCCGCGCTGCGCCGACTTCCTGGGGCGGGTCGGCTCCGGCTGGGGAAGTTGCAGCACCGTCTCCTAAAAAGCTGCGTTGCTTGGGTCGTGTGAGGTTCACTGACCGTCAGCATTTGTTTTATAATGTAAATTGCTCGCATTGAATTGACCCAGAGGCTTTAGCTTCCAATAAATAATTAATAAAAGAAGTGGCATGATGAAGTTGCAGACCATATTCCTTATTCGGCAGCTTCGGATTTTTTTTTTTTTCTTTTTTTTTTTAATCTCTGAAGTTGTGCTCATGGTTATTAATAATAGGGACAGTAAAGTWTTAATTAAATCTTTACAACTTTAAATAAGAAATCGTGTGTCATTAAAGTCTATAGCAATCTTAAAAGGAATCCTACTTGTAGGGCCTTTTCTAATCTCTTTTCTTTCGTTTTTAAAATTTTAAATATGTTTACCTTTCAAGAATTTAAAAATTTCATTACGTATAAATGAATACACTTGCCTACCCTTGCTCCAGGTTAGGCTTTAGCTTAAAAGATCATTGTTCTGGTGGGCAGTTCTCTAAAATAAGGGAGAAACAGATTGGTTTAAATTAAGCATATGATAAATACTAAAATGAGCTGTACAGCATCATTCTGCTTTACCAATATAGAAGACATTCTACATAGTTGGACAAGTGAAACTTGATTTCATGTGCAAGGCATTTGTTTATTCATTTTTAAAAGAACATGATTTTTAAATAATGAAGATAAAAAGGTCACATATTTATTAATATGTAGCACAATTCTCATTACTCTTGTAATATTATGCAACTGTTGCCTTTTAACTGCCAGTTCTTTGCATTCATTTAATGTGCACCCATACCCTTGCATGTGTCAAATATTACTATGCTTTTTGTTTCATTCAAGCTGAATATATTATTAACCTCTGCAGCACTTACTAGAAGAAAGCATCTTTCCTCCAGAATCAGAAGGAAAAAGAGAGTAGCCTCTGCCCCCAAACTTACATGGCCACATCAGAAGCTTCTTTTTAAACTATCTTTCAAAAGAACAAATTTTACATTGGAATACTGATAGTTATTAAATGAAATGCTTAAAGACCCAGAAAATAGTTTATTTTTAAGACTTTATTACTCATTCTGAGACCAGCTTCTCTCTCAAGAGACTACATTTTTGACAAGGGATATACATGCAAACACTGCATTTCCTTTAGGAGCAAGAACATTCCCTGACAACGCTTTAGGTAACATTAGTAAGCTAATGATTATGCTATTTTATTATTAGTTTATTTCCAGCACAGATATTTATATTTCAGGGAGTCAGACATCACAGAGCATTCCACATGGTATCTCTGGTTTGGCATTATCCTAAATATGCAGGGAAGGATSCATTGACGGGCCAGTTTGAGAGAGCTGATGCTCATGGAGTCATACATCTACAAATGGATACAAAAGGAAATGTGTTACAAGTATGTTTTCATACTGTGATGCTGATGGAGCTGCAAAACAGGATAATGGAAGAGAAACATCATTCAGGTGGCAGCTGCCAATTAAAGTGATGAATTACATAAGTTTCCATAACAAAATGTGAGAAAAAAGATGACAGCAGTTGGGTTTGCTATGATTCAGCTACAAAAGGTTTGATATATATTTTGTAATCAACTGTCTTAAAAGAAACAGGCTCTTTAAGCAGTTAGTAGTGGTACATATTAAGGAGGCTAATAACCAAATTCACGCTGGAGCTGATGACTCAGGCATATGAAGACTTTGCGGACTCGTAGTGAATATTGCCAAGGTCATGGAAATAAGATTCATTTCCTCAGTGCTGGATGGGTCATTGGCTATAGTAATAATTATTTTTATCTGTTTTTACAGAAGCTGTTGAACGTCTCTTGGACGGTTTCTCTCTTCTGCTCGTCTTTGCCATCTTGTTTCAACATGATTGGGTTTACCACAGGTTTGAATATCAGGTACTAAGATGGAATGAACAAGAATAGTTAAGAGGCACTCAGATTTTCCAGTTTAAGCAGAAACAATGTGAATATCTACTTTAATGCTTATCTGACATATACTATAGAATTTAACTCTGTAATTCTGCATCAGGTCCAGTATCTTCTCTTTGAAACAGGTCATACACTTTAGGGAAGGATCAGACTTAGCTGAATGATGTCAAGCACAGTAAAATCCACCACATCCTTTGTAGGCTGTTCCAATGATAATTATTCTTGTCATTAAAGAAATTGGCCTTCTTCCCCACTTGAACTAGAGAAATTCAGCTTCTAGTGATCAGGCCTTGTCTTGTCTTTGCATGATAGCTCTTCAAGAAATGCAGAGATTTARTACCAGACAGATAGCTAGACGTCTCCAAACATACACCTTGATGGTCCTATAACTGTGCAAAAAATGATGTGGATTCAGTAGGTGTCTTTCTTTCTTAGGAGGTAGATTGTGACCCCAGGCATACAGGACACAATATCTGGTTAAACTACTGTGGCAAACATTTTCTGATGGTGTAATAACTGAGATTTTCTCTGAAGATATAAAGTTATCAATTTTAGTGCTTGGCCAGTCACAGACTATGTACTTTAATGGACCAAACTGTGCAGGAAGACAGTGTCAGTTCCTAGGTGGGGGGGGTTTTGTGCAAGATGTTTAATAAAATATGATAAATATTAGGTAAGAAAAATGAAAAAATATTATAGTACATAAAAATAAATTGTCTTCATTAAGAGGAAAAGTAACAAGCAAATTGAGGCTTAATTATTAATAATAAATAGAGACATTAATTATAAAGAACAAAACTTTTCAGATTATATCAATATAAAAAGAATTAGAATTAGCCAGCAGGTTAATAATGAATATTTCAAAAGCTAATCTTCAAAATAAGAATGTTTATGTTTTTATTAATTACAAATTTCAGCAATGTACTAATGGTATAAAGGAATAGAAATAACATTAAAACTACTAAAATGGGTGAATAAAAACAAAAATATAGCTTGTTTTTTATTAGAGCAAAGAAAAGGATGCAAATGTACATTACAAGTAAGTAAAATCTTTTATTTTTGTAATCACTTTGGTATTTTTTTATCATCAGAGAAGTAATGCTAAAATAACTTTATATTAATAATGTCTTAGATATATCATACCTGATTTCCTCAGTTTACTCTTCAAGAATATTATTTCTAACTTTTACAAGTGCSAGGCAGGTCTGAAGTTTAACCCATTCTTTTTCTTACATCACTGGTGATTTACAGAAAACAAAAGTAAAATCAAAAAATTCTATATTCAGAACTTGGTATTAGAATAAGACTGAGGTATTAAGCAGAAGAATKCCAGATGTACCTTATTGTGTATTTTAGGGAGAAAATGAAACAAAATTAGTAGTTTGTATGGTTGTGTAAGGTATGCAGAGAAGGGGTATTCAGAGTAAGAGAGTGCTGGTCTGCCTTTCTAAATAACTACTTTTCTGAAAAGATAGCATTTGCAGTGGTTGGAAAATGAGTAGCTCTGGTGAGCAGTTCAATGTGGACCAGTGTTTGTTGTGATTTCTACCTTAGCCTGTAATTATCTTCTTCATATGGATGGAGGTAGTCTTTAAARGCTTCTGGAGACCAATCCTGCCCATCTAACCTAGGCACATAAATGAGGTTGTCAGGAGCTCCTTTAGACCCTTCATAAGCACTTACTCTCTCAGTTGCCTCTGAGAGTAACATAAAGTGCTTACAGGAGGACTGATTTTATTAAGTGACTAATTTTAAGCACAATATAAACAGTTCCATCAAGTTGACTGATCGTTTTTCCATGGTGATATCCAAATTAGTTGTTAATATTTAATATGTGTGCATTTCATTTGGCTGTCTGGAGATTTTGTGATACCYATAAAACGTGCATTGAGGAAGAGAGTGAGATCCACAGATTCCTTTCCCTTTTGATTCAATTTAGTTTTAATCTAGGGATTGGAGATTGAAAAAAAAAAGCTGTTATATAAGGTGTGCCTACTCTTTACTACTTTCTCTCAAGCACTCCAGGTAAATTAGAGGGCAAAACTGATGAGCACCAAAAATTAATTAGAGCAGAAGGCTAATTGAGCATTATCACATTCTGCTGAAAGTAAATCGAGTGCCAGCATTGTTGTCATCTTGAAAATTAAGTGAGGTGGCTRTATAGTAGATGTAAAGTCTAAGTGTATGAGACAAAAGGATCATTAGTATTAATGCCTATCATTTATTTTGCATATGCAGTGAAAGATCACAGTCAGGATGAGGGTTCCATTTACTYGGCAAGGTACAGATACAAATGAAAATGTAATTGCTGATGTGAAGGCATTTTGGATTTAGGCCAGTAGGAATCCTGAAAAAAATTCARTCATGTCCTAAAAACTTTACTCATATGATTAGTTCTAGAGATATTGAAGAGATGATTCATCTACAGAAGATGATGTAAGAGGAAAGCGTATGCAGAACCAAAGTCTAGTATAAAACRAAAAGCAAGTTCTGGGGCATAAGCAGTAGAAAGAGAGACTGAAGGTCGTGGCATAAGAGTCTTGTTTCAGAAAGAATAAGCCTCCTGCTTGTGTGCAGACGATCCAGCATGAGGCCTTTTCACCACCTATGCTTCACTTAAATCCTTGAAATGTAACTTACGTCCTTTAGGTAGACTTTCAGGCTGTGTGCTGGTGCTGTCCCAAGGGTGAATTTCCTTTGAGCAGAACAGATTGATCTTCCAAACTATTYGAATCTTCACTGATTTATAAACAGTCATGAAATTACAGCATAATTTAGATTGAAAGGGACTCTTTGAGGTCATCTGGTCCAGCACTCTACTCAAAATAGGACTCAAAATATTTTCAAAGATAGGTCAGGTTGTCAGGGCCTTGTCCAGGTGAGTTATGAGTACCTTTAAGGATGGTGATGACAGAGAATTTCAGGGTACCTGTTTTAGTGTTTCACAGTCCTCCTTGTGAAAAGGTTTTTCATTATATCCAGTGGGAAATTACCTTCCCACGACTTGTGCCTRTTGCCTTCCTCCCTTTGGCTGTGCAACTCTGGAAGGGATCTGGATCCATTTTCTCTATTGAGGTATCTCAAGGTGGTAACTAGGTCCCCCTGAGGCTGACTCTTCTCCAGGTTGACCAAACCTCTCTGTACTGGGCAAGTGCTCAGGCCCTGACCAGTTTGGGGCTGTCTGCTGAGCCTGCTCCATCTGATTGATGCCTTTCTTTT
>NW_028186823.1:4126070-4134213 GCF_003343005.1 Rhea americana | reverse complement strand
CTCTTCAGATACAGTCATTTACAGTATCTAATTCCTTACAGTAAAAGATTGTGAAACCTTACAGAAAACCAGCTGAAACTGAAAATGCAGTAACATTCTTACACTCCTGAGATGTTCAGTAGACAGATGACTGCAAGAAGGAAGGACGTATCACCGTTATTTAGTATGAAGCCAAGAGTCTCTGAGGAGAGGGCATTCTTTAGATAGGAAAATATATAAACAGACTCCAGTATGGAATTTACTTCTAGAGGTGAAAGTAACTTCCTGACTCTTCCCTTAAGTGGGTATACCCTAGTGTTTATGCACGCAAATATTACTGTGGTTGGTCCTCGGATGGCACCAGGATGGCACCAGATAGAAAGATGAACAAATCGGAGTGTAACTGAATACATAAAGAAAATGTGTTGGAAAGGCGACAGTTTCAAGCATTTGAAAGTCAGGAAATAAYACTTCCTTTAGTAACATTATCTCAGCCATACTGTATATTTTATGACATATCTTTAAGAGTGGTAAAATGTAAGGTAAGACATATACTTAAAAAGAAAAACAGGAATATAAAAGACTGCACTAAAAACGTAACCTTTTCCATATCCTGTTTTTTAAAAGCTTAAGAGGCTAACCATAATGTACATCTTAAGCTTTTGTGCTTGATATCCAAAAAGAAAAAAGAAAGAAAAAAAACAAAAAACAAAAAAAGAAAAAAAGAAAAAGAAGAAAAAGCGAAATGAAAAAAGAAAAAAGTAAAAACAGAAGGACCTTTTCAAAGAGTTTTAAACACTTCTGCTGAGGATTTAGCACGGAAGCTGCTTTGTCCTGTTATAAGCATACATTTTTTGAAACTGTTAAAAAAGCTATTAGAAAGGTTTCAGAAACAAAATCTCTRTCAGGTAAAGAAAACATATTTAAATTTGTACAGCCACCTAAATTGTATCCAGGAATACTGAAATACTAATCAAGAGTTTTTCTGAGATATTGATACTGAAAACATTTGGAATGGTGGAGGAGATTCAGTGGGATGTGGCACAAAAGGAGTGTTGTGTCARTATCTTAAAAAATTAAGTAGAATGATCTAAATCACCAAGAATTTCAGATAGACTGACTTTGATGACAAGTTAAATCATGAACAGCATAGATAGAGATGCAATTAGAAAAGAAGTAACAGGTAGTAGCCTAATTAATTCAAGTCAACATGGCTCTATATTAAAAGGCCATGTCACACAAATTTGATATAATTTTCTGATGAGATTTCAACCATGTTTGACCAACATTATTATATTTTCAAAACAGACCTCTCTAAGATATTTGCCTTTTGTAGACTATAAAAACTTAATTCAATAAACGCTTGCCAAGTGAGAGATCAGAAAAAGTAATTGCAGATGGAGAATAAATCATCTGGTAATTTAAATCCTGAAAGGGACTGCAACATGAATATCCTTGACCCAGGCCTATTCAGTATCTTTACTAGTTATCTGGAAATAAATATAAAGCCCWTGCTGGTGAAGTCTGCAGGTGACTGAGCAGCTGTGGCATGTTAAATAACAAAGAGAAATTCTACCGAGTGATCTGTATTATGCAATTGGGTAGGCTTATTTAGAARGCATTAATGCTTTTCAGTTAAATGAGAAGCCACACAGTTGGGAAACAAAAAAATAGATCATGTTTTCAGGATAAGGGATTCTCTTTCAAAAGGAGAAAAAAAAAGAAACACAAAGCAAAAACCAATAGTGTTTCAAAAAGGGATTTAGTGAGCAGTGTAGAGAACCAGCTAGATATRAAGTTTTACAGGACTAACATGTTCCTAACAAGTAAAAGTAGGAGAATCTAGTGTAAATTTTCACAACTGTAAATTAAATTACTGAAATACTGACTCTAGGGTTTAGTTTATACAAGATGGAAAAAGGCAACAAAAGTGGCAAGGCTGACTGATGATATAGAAAATCTGACCTACAAAGGTTGCCTACAGAAGGCCAGGAGAGAACCTAGTCTGTTGGYCTGGGGTTATTTAGTGGCTTAGCTTGACCATCTAATGCTTAGATGTATAAACACRAAGTGTTTAGACTTTGATTAGGTGAAGAAGATTAATTTAAGTTTCATAGATCTTGCTTCTAGGTTTTTATTCCATCCAGTAACAAGCTTAGCAGTGTTGTAAGGCTCTAGTTTCAAGCTGCAAGAATAAGTTTGTAATTTGAACATGGGAGTTCCCTTCTCAATCAATATGTGACAAACCAGTCAGTTACTTCCCACTGTGTACAGTCCATGCCTGAGATCATAACTGTAAAGAACAGTATCAGAGGAAGGCTGGATGAAACTACTTGTAGGCAAAGGGGATAGATGTATTCTTTTTTTCTCATTCTCTCTTATTTTCTCTAGTTTTATGCTATTCCTCATCATTGTAATACCTGAGAAGCTTCTATATAGTATCAAAAGCTGTTAGTAGACATTACGGAGAGGGTTACACTCTTATTTTTCCTTGGAATAGATTTTATGGGCAATTTTTTTCTTCTTGTTTTGTTGTTACCTATTAGCGGTTATTATTCAGAAAAGAGTTCCAAGCATCATGGTCAGGAAAGTCTATGTATCTAGTGCTCAGAATGGGCCATTCTTTGGTAAATAAAGTATTTTTGTCACCTTTGAAATCGCGGAGTGCAAATGTGTTCCAAGTAAGTGCTCTATTAGGATTGAACAGTGGAAGGAAGAAATCCATTTAAAATGTACATTTGATTATTTTTTCCAGTTCTCATTCCTCTGTAATAAATTTGTAGAAATTTACAGCCACTGTATTTGGATGTCTTTTCTTTTCTCCTACCTAGTTCAGAATTTCCTATTTAAATTTTCAGCTTTAAAATGGTTTAGCCAGCTCAGGAGACACTCTTTAATACAAAGAGAAGTACAAAAATGACTGAATGCTATTATGGAATGAAATGAAAGGAAGAAAGTATTAAGRGGTGAAGGAGGTGTTATTGATGTGGAAAATGAAATGGAGACCCTTTTTCCAAAGACATCTTAAAAGAACTATCCTTACAGCGCCTTCCTGCCATTTTTTCCCCTTTYCCAAAGATTTTGTAGGTAAAACCCTGTACCGTAGGTGTTTTTCTACCCATGAAATATTCATCAGCTCTGCAGCTTTTGCTTAAAGGAAGAGCCAATAAAAGAAAAATACTTTAGATATTCTTATGAGAAAAAAATTCAGTGCTGCCTAACTTCAAAAATTAGGTGCATTCTTTGAGAAAAAAAAAAAAAAAAACTATGTGACAATCTTCAATATATTAGCTCTCTCCCTAAAAACCTATAGCTAATGATGTAATGTGTAACATTAAAACCATATTGGATTTATATTCAGTTACACTAAGAATATGACCTTTTTTTTTTTTCTATTTGAGGAATGTGGGTAATACTTCCTGCCTGAAACAGGGCAACTGAAACAGAGTAGCCTCTGCACTGCAAGGACAATGAATGATGAGAATTGTAGAAATGGTCCGTCAGAGGAGTTCTGGTTGTTTAGATTGGATTAAAATTCAGTGTTGGGAAAACTTTGGGAAGATTTTCRCTACTAATGAAGTATTGAGATAGGATGAAATGTATCAAATGTACCTCACGAAGTTCAACAAAGGCAAGTGGAGGGTCCTCCACCTAGGGACATTGCACAGGATCATGTCCAAGTGAGTTTTTAATATCTCCAGAGAAGGAGAYTCCACCACYTCTCTGGGCAACCTGTTCCAGTGCTCTGTCATCCTCACAGTGAAGACTTTTTTCCTCACACTCAGGTGGAACTTCCTGCATTTCAGTTTATGTCCACTGCCTCTTGTTCTGTTGCTTGGCACCACAGAAAAGAGCCCATCCCCATCCTATTGACACYCTCCCATAAGGTATTTGTAGACATTCGTAAGATATCTCAGTCTCTCAATCTTCTCTTCTCCAGGCTAAACACACCCAGCGCTCACAGCCTCTCCTTTTGAGAGAGATGCTCCAGTCCTCTGATCATCTTTGTAGCCCTACACTGGACTCTCTCCAGTAGTGCTGTGTCTCTCTTGTACTGGGGAGCTCAGAACTGSACACAGTACTCCAGATGTGGCCTCACCAGGGCTGAGCAGAGGGCAGGGTCACATCCGTCAACCTGCTGRCAACACTCTTCCTAATGCACCCAGRATACCATTGGCCTTTCYGGCCACAAGGGCACATTACTGGYTCATGGTCAACTTCCACRAGCACTCCCAGGTCCTTCTCTGCAGAGCTGCTTTCCAGCAGGTCATCCCCCARCCTGTACTGGTGCATGGGGTTATTCCTTCTCAGGTGCAGGATTTTGCATTTCCCTTTGTTGAACTTCACAAGGTTCCTCTCCRCTCATTTCTACAGCATGAGGCTAATCACCTGAGTCTCCATGCTCTTCTCCATTACCCACAGASCTGTATCAGGGAATTGGTAAGGTTGAAATGGACCTCTGGAGATCATCTARTCCAACCCTGAAGCGAGGGTCCCATACAGGAATCGGACCCACGACCTTGGTATTATTAGCAGCATGCTCTAACCAACCRAGCTAAACCTATGGTCATGCTTGATACTTTCTGGATSTCCCCAAGCAACATTATTGGTGCCCATATGCAAGATCAGCAGGTGGTGATAGATMAAGAGCTGGACAAGCCTCAGCAGCCTCTCCACAACATCCTAAATGTGAGCCCTTGGCAAGCAGCAAGCCTTCCTAGATGGTAGATGGGGGCCTCCATCCCCAACAGAATAAGTTTTCCACTGTTAACACTAACTGCTTCCTCCTCRTGCTCCTGAATGGCTGAGGTTCAGCTGGCACTGATGCACCAGTTGAACGTTACCAGCTCCTTCACAGCTGGAAAGAGAATTAACCTCTTCCAAAGTTTCAAGGCTTTTGGCATCAGGAGGAGGGYTCTTTCTCCACTGGAAGCAATCAGCTTCCAGCCTTCACCGTCATGAGAATTTCCAGTTTCAAARCCAAAAGGCACTGCCTCTCTCTGCCCCCATCCCCAGTGTTGGGAGGCTTGAGAGCCTGAAGCTGTAGAAGATGCAGCTGATTTCCTTCTCACTCTCTGACATTACACAGCCTGCTGACCCTCTCCCATAGTTCCTTGACTTGGCAGCTCAGCTCCTGAACTGCTGCACGCTTTGCACAGGCAAAGAGACCACCAGCTCCAGCACGAGACCTCATGCCCTCCCTGCAGATCAAAATGTGCAGGGCTGTATCTTGCTTCTGAAACTCCATCTGAGTCAAAGCCTCCAYAGTTGCAGGGACAATTGCTCTGATAGCTGTTGGGCACCCTGCTCTATAGTACCTCAATACCAGCTGAAGAGGTGTATGCTGGTCTGAGCAGTGCTGCCCAGACCTTTTTTGTACCCTTCTACACAAACTGTTACATTTATTGGCTGGCTATTACCAGAAATGTAGCAGCTGTGCTTTGTGCCTAGCTCTTATATAGGGCCTCTCCCTAGCTGGTCTAAAAAGGTGCTTGACCCTCCCTAATCAGGATCAGCTGGAACAAAATTCCCAACACTCTCTGATCAGGGGCAGCCCACAGAACTCACTAGCAGCTGCTAGAGCTTATTAGAGCTTCTGAGAAGAAGCTGACCCCTCCTATGGCTGTCCTCACCTAGCAGCAGGCACCCTCAAATTTCTCAGAGGGTTTCCATGAATGCCCCAACAATAAAGTCCTCAAAAGGTCTGCTCAGAGTCTGGAGACTGCTGTGCAAACCTTTGCCTCTGTGGGCTGCCTGTGTTAGCTATACTTACAGAGAAAAGAATCAGTGTACCCCAGGTAAAGTCAGGTTGTCAGGACACGAGTGACGCCTAGGAGGAGTCAGAACAGTTGCAGAACCATAAGGCCTGTATGCAGGTGATCAACGCTCACAGGTAAGTCTGGGAAAGACCCTTCTAAGACTGCAGAAGAGCAAGACTCAAAGCTTCCCTGCCACAAGTAGAATGACTGATGAAGAAGAGAGCCTTGAAAAGAGAATCTCTAGGACCTCTAAAGGTTTAACTTGGCCAAGACAATGTTGGTAAGCACAGGACATATGGAATCAGTATGTAAAGACAATATTCAGTGAAAGCAAAATTGCTGTTCCCACTGAATTAGAAGGGATTGCTTTCTTGTGATTTCCTTCACCAAACCTTTTTGGGAYAGGCTATTTAGATTGTAACTGAAAGGAAAACTTTAAACACTTAACATTTCCCGGGGTGGAAAAAAAAAGTCAAATTAGAATGAGTATGGTAATGCTAGATAATTTATTTGACCAAATCACAGCAATAATTGTATATGTTAACCTACTCCTAACTCATATGGCAGGGTGGCATGACTTACTGCGGATGCTTTGTCTCACTCCAGATCCTCTCTATAYGATAGGATGGTTTCAGTTGAATATATCACCGTTATGCCATGTGCATGACTATAAAGAAAAAAAAATAAGTATCACGTAACTTGCACACAAATTTTGACCTAGGCACAGATTGACAAGCGTCTGACAGATCATAAATGGTGATGGAGACTCTTTGTATGGAGAGCACATTTATGGTATATTTCTTCTGAGTARATTCTTTTCCATATAATAAGAACTAAGTGCATGATATGGCCTTCATTTAAAAATCAGTCAAGTGATAGACATGCATTCCCCAAACAAACAGTTTTCATTAATCTTAGTAGTCAGGAAACCATACATAGCTTTGTATAGCATAAGTAGAGCTTATAGTTCCCATGGCTTCAAGGGGCACTGGAGATGGAACTGGTTAAAGCATTTGAGGGGTGCCCACTCTGGTAAGGTCAGTACTATCAGCTGCCTTGGGATCCAGAAATGAGTGCAGTATGAACCAATGGGGCCAGATCAGCTGCACAAGGGATCTTTCACATAGAGTGTTATGCTACTACTCTTACAGATTACGTATGGGTTTTTTTTTTTCCTTTTTTTTTCTTCATCATGAGGAATATTCAAGACACGAAAAACAGATAATCTGTTTTGTTTTCTTGAGGCCATTTGTGAATGAAAATATAGGTTTTCTGTAAAGTAAAAATGAAAGAGAATCATGACAGCTATCACTGCGCCATGAAAAACTAATTTCTTATCAAAGTAGAAATATATGAAAACTGATAAAAGGAAAGTTTGTTCAAAAAAGTGATTTCAAAGCTCAAACAAATGGTGCCTACATTTTAAATTACAGTTTTGTCACATTGCTATCAAGGGGCCAGGCTGAGCTACCTCTTATATGATTCATTTTGGGGATTGATTTTTTTTTTTTTTTGATGCCTCATTGCAGTGCAACSAGGAAGAAGTGCAGAGAAGAATGAAGGCATGAGACATTTGAACTGTAGTTTCCATGAAATATCTCAAAGACTTTTGAACAGTATATCACTATCTAGTTCTTGATCGTAAGATTTAAGGTTCCTCTATGCTGTTTGTCATGAGTATTACAAGTACCTACATGAAAAATGAAAAAAAAAATCAAATGACTTCAGTGAGGTAGTACGATCTTTAGATAGTCTGTGCGATGATTTTTTTTACATCTGTTTTTAGCCTTGCCTTCCTGTGCAATATCTCACRCACTTTACACCAGAAGAAAGGTTTGCTTTGAGAAGAATAAAATAACTGAATTTAGTTGGAAGATGACTGAAGTGAAATGAGTAGGTGGAGCGAAACAAGAAAATACRTTTTGTCAGAATGTGTGTGACTGCTGTGTGTGAACTATGTTTGCAAACTCTAGRTTTCCTTCAGGCAGGAACCTCTTCTTCACTGATTGTTGGTCAGCTTTAGTATGAATAAACTTAGGTTGTGATGAATTTCCCTTACTCTCCTTACTTAATATAGAAGGAGCCTCAAAGACTTACTTTTATTAGACATTTGCCTTTAGAAAGTTTCAGTTCAATAAGGTGAATTCTACCTATTCTCCAGTGAATTTTAAAATAGAAGTTTTGATTTTTCAAGTATAAGGAATATTTCATTTCTAAAAGGTATTTTCATGTACCTTTTAATAAAAGATTAAAATGAAAACTATTTTGACTTGACTGAGATATTTGATTCACTCTTAAATATTATTTATGGATTTAGTCTTTTTCATAAACTAAGGAAGTTTTGATGGAATAGCCTGATTTTTTTTCCAACGTTTTCTTTAAGATTGCTTGAAAATAATTGAAAA
>NW_028186823.1:4059630-4126062 GCF_003343005.1 Rhea americana | reverse complement strand
AAAAAAAAAAAAAAAAAAAAAAAAAAAAAAAAAAAAAAAAAAAAAAAGAATCTATTGCCCTGGCTTCTACTAGTTAGTCATAGAGGACAGGAAATCTTTGTATTGGAGTTTAGAAGATGTGTTCTTAAGTAGGCGTCTTCCAGAGCTTGTAGTTCTGGTGTAGATGTTAGTCCCTCAGGAGACAGGGAGACATATTCTGGATAGAGGGAGAGTCCCAGATCAACAGTGCGGAACGAACATGATTAGGATACAGGTAAGTCATTAGGCTGCTTAAAGTCAGCTGAGGTTTTGGCTTGGAGCAGAAGCTTTTGAGTACCACAGTGAGGACTCTCCCCGACTATTTCTCTTGTGCATGATCTGAGTGATTTTTTTTTTCCTTGCAATGACAAGGTGTGCCCCATAAGATTTTTCAATCAGTTTCTAGACCAAGAATAACACAGTAAGATCCAAGTAAGAAATCTCTGTTTTTTGGTAAATCCTTCTAAATTTCCAGAGGAAGCCTGAGATGGAAATTCTTCTGAATTGCTAAAGAAAATAAATAAATACAGATTTGTGGAAATCTATTGCTATGAGAAAATTATTGGATTAAAACAAACCGAAGCAGAACAAAACTAATAAACTCTTTTCCTCCTCTAATGTTCATTGAAATAAAAATACCAGATGGATTAATATTTTGCATTTCATCCACTAGTACCATTATGCTCCAAGTAGAAGCATTTGTAACTACATACTTTGGCAGCAASTACTTTAGGAAAGTGAAGTCTGTTCCTAAAATATATACCATATATAAAACTTTTTTTTTTCCTCCATGTCCTTCATTACATGATCTTCAATATTTTCAAGGTAAATTGTTCTCTGAACTTGTCTTTGCAGGATGTGCTCCTTTTCAGAAGAATGGTGTTTGTGTGTAGTAGCTGATAAGGTAGAACACATGCAGCTATTTCATATCCTAAAAAAAATCGTGATTGTATAGCACCGTGATAGGCTTCTTAGTATACAGAGGGTGAGCGTGCATCATTAAAAGAATGAGCAAGCTTTTGATTTTAATTGTAATTGTAATCCTCTCCACTGAAGCCTCAAATGCATCGTTTGAAATCTAGTGGAGATGTGAGTTTTTGCTGCAGCCACTTTATGTTTGTGATACATTAAAAGGTGTAATCCAACTGAAATGTAAATCACTGTTCTTGAAAACAAATTACAAATGAAGATAACAGGGCAGCATACTCGCACTAAAGCATCYGAGAGCCCATCTGAGGCGGTTTTCTTTCAGGCCCAAATTGCAGCAGCCCTGTTATCATGGGGTAATAGGATGCTGCTAAGGCAGGTTGATTACAAGGCTATGGTAAACAATCCTTTTAAATGCAGCGCCTCAATAGCCRGGCACATACAACATTAATCAGCTGAATTCAAACAGAACCGCAAAGGGACGTGGTAGGCCAGCCCCTGTTGCTTTAACTCATGCAAWAAGTGGCCCGAGCGCAGCGCACGCTTGGTACAGCGCTATTTCCCGTCCCTTGGTAATCAGCGCCRGCTTGTGTGAAACCGTCCTTGTGAGCCCCGCGGAAAACAAGAAAATGAGCACTTGGGCTTTCCCGTCAGGAAGGGCGGCTTTTCGTCTCCTGAGGTGCAGCAATTTTATTCCACCTAGACCTTGACCTCCCCGGGGCAGGGCCTGCCTCTGTTTTTGTGCCCGTTGGACTCCCCTGGGGCAGGAGGAGGCTGCAGGACAGGCTGCGTCGCAGGGGAAAGCGGTGCCCAGCGGTGCAGCCCCTCTCCTGCCAGGGCGCGTGCCCCTGCGCAGAGCTAGYGCAGGCAGAGGTGATCTCTTCTCCCCCAGCAAATCTACCTTTCCAAAACCAAAATGGCAAGTGCTATTACATCTTTTTGTCTGCTGTGTATCATCTTCCCCCGCCCCTGCCTTGGCACTTYGTATTTCTGGCTGCCTTTCAAAACTTTGTCATAACTCCACTTGCTACCTGTTTAAAGGTTCTTGCATTTGTAGTGTATACTGCCAAGAAATCTGCTCTGTAACTGCAGATTTGCTTCAGAGAAGTTGCTGTAACAGAGTGATGAGACTAAGCGTCTCTTGGAAAGATGTTGATGCAACACAGAAAAGCAGGTAAGCTACAGTAAAGAGCAAAGTGCAATAAATAGCTTCTATTTAAAAAAAATAAACAGAGTATCTTAAGTCTGCTGAGGGTGCTTTAAATAATTCAGCCTTCACTGAATAGTAGCAAAATAATACCTTATAAAATAACTTAAAGCAGTTCTATGAGGCCAGCTACATGTAATCATGTAGCACAGTCATACTCAGCAATTCAATTTATTTGGGTAAATTTTAATTGAACACTTTAATTAAAACAATTGCCATTATTTTAAACAAGAAATATCTGCTGATTAATGTCAAATAGAGAGCAGGTAAATGTAGGACTTCTTTAGAACTGAGCAGAGAAGGCATTTTAAGACAGTGACAATCATAAAAAGTTTAAGTCATAGGTGCTGGGACACAGAAAAGCATAACTAATGGACTTTAACTTGGGGCCTTTCACATCTAGGTTTCTGGTTAAAATCCAATCCTGACTGAGTGGTATAAAATATTTCCACRATGTGGGACAGCAAATGAGTTATGAACCTTCAGGCCTAGTTCCCAGGAGATATCTGTATCAACAAAAAACCTCAATGACATATCAGATGTCTTTCTGGAAGTTTGGAAGACTGGACGCCAATGGATGAAGTCTTGCTCTTCTCTCCAGAATTTGATTCTCCAGGAGAGATTTCCAACACCCTTACRGAGACACATTGACTATGTTTTGAACCTTTTGCAGGAGGGCAGAAAATTCTAGCATCTGATCATATTGTGCCCAATTGCTTTTGCCCATTTTGCTTGTGATCATAAATTTGTAACTCTGCACAGAGCAAGCACATTTCATGGCTGGGGAAAAGCACATCCGAATGTGAATCTACAGAGTGCAGATAAGCATGGGATTCCAGCTGCAGTGCTGAGGACTTGCATGAGCTGATGTGAAATATGGTAACTGATAAATGATTAAGAAAATTCATCAGTATGAATAAATCAACAGACTTACTAAAAAGCTTTTCTATTCCCTGCGCAGGCACGTTATGAGCATTGGTATAGCCATCTTTGCTCAGCTGCTTTGCCAATGTATGTGACCACTATTACTTACAGGACTTAGCTCTAGAAATACAAAGTTAATTCACATCACTTAGCTCCTGTGTTTTTTCTTCTACATGTTCAAACAGGGTGACAAACCTTGCTTTTTTGGAGGATGATATTCAGGAAGGATATGACAAGAATATTAATCCTCCAGAACTCTAACTGAATCTAACTGAGACTGTTTCAGATAGTCATCTAACCAGTAYTGGCTTGTGATAGTTCTCAGTACTCACCAATCCAGCCTGTGGAGTCTAGGGAAGATGCCTGTGCAAAGAAGCACAAGCCTCCAGCCCTTGAATAGGAATCCAGAGAGGAAAAACACTATAGTTTATTTTCATTGAACTTCAAGGTCAAAATACTCAGAGTGTTTTTGCCATCATAGAAAAATTAACAAGGAAGAGTGAACCTGAATAGCCTTCATCCCTTTCACTCTTGAACAGTTGTCGGGGTTGTGCTTATGTTGTTTGGAGGTGTCGTGAAAAACCTGTTTTACTGACTCCCACCGGTAATTTTCCTTTGGCAGCGATGTTGCCAAGGGGAGTCTATTTTAAACTTGCATAAGCAATACCTGCTGATCAGATGGAATACACTCTAATAAAACACAGATGTACTTATAAGAATTTAATTTGAATAATAAAAAATAAGGATTTCATCTATTAAGCACAGATTTTAAGTACTTTCTTACTTTCTATACTAGTATGACCTGTAATAAAATGATCATTAAGTTTTCTTAGAAAATAACAGAGATAGAGGAATGGAAAGATCACAAAACTGATTCATTTATAAAATTGTATACTTTCCCTGCCACTATAATTCTTTTTTTTTTTTTGATTATATGAAAAATTCATAGGAGCTTAATAACTTTTAGACATTTTAGAACTGTCTTTAACAATAAAAAATACCAAGAACGGTACACAAATAAGAGGAACAGGAATTTAACTGTGAATTCAGCTCAACTACAAAGGCAGCTCACAGCACAAACCCGTAACAAATTGGGCAATCCAAGATGCTGTAGTCAAGAACTGTATGAAACACAGGGATCATTTGTACACATGGAGCTGAAAAATACGGCTGTTGTTTTCACTCGKCGATAGTAATCCTCTACCTGGGCCACAGGATAGGGCCTGCTTTCTCGGTTCGTGACCATTAAGAAACAACCCGGCCATTGTTAGCCGCCGTGCAGCGAGGCTGCAAATGCGAGGTCGTGCAGGAAACAACGATGCGGGAATCATTTAGTGCAACCCTACACTTAGACAGGTGCCACTCTTAGTCTTTTTAATTGATCTCATTTGTTACTTATACCTGTAAATCACACTGTTATCATCTCTGAACAAGCAATGGAAACCAGAATTTGTCACTGACTAAAGATAGCAGACCAGGTCCTCAAATGGACTGACCATATAGATTTACTGGCTTAATTACACAACAGTACATTAGATTGAAATGAGATACTTGGAAAAATCCAAATTACATGCAGGCCTCTTGTTTCTTTATCCCACACTGACACAAAACAGTTCAAATGCTACTGCTAAGAGAGTAAGTTATAGTCTTCTGAGAGAGAGAGAGCCGGACAGAGAGTCAAGTCTGACATAATCAAAGATTTTTGTTACTAGGCAGTAAAATTAATCTCATGCCAATCTAAAGGCCTAGTATGTAGATTGCAGGACACTCGCATTCCCGAGCTGCTGCAGTGTCGTGATGGGAACAGGAGCATCACAAAGGCAAAGGGCTGGGTGCCTTCTCACTGAGACAAGTACGGTTATTTAGGAATGGGTAAYATGAGTGAGGTTTCATTTACTCTCACTGCAATTACCTAGTCCTACATGAAGTCCCATTTGAAGACCAACAGCATAAAAAGAAGGAAGCAAACCCTCCATACTGAAAAAGTTGTGCAATTATCTAGATATCTTTTTTCCTAGCTACTGTTGTGCATGCCTCTTAAATGAAAATGGAAACCACAGAGAAACCGGTGCTGAAGTGTTAGAAACAAAATTCAGATCCGTATTCTGTCAACCCAAATAACCACATAAACAGACTTCCACCGACCTCTCCTTCCTCTCTTGTACACACTTTGAATACTTCTGTGGCTTCACATAGTTGGTAGTCCCATACAGCAGAGACACGGTGGACCTGAGAGTAACAGACTGTTGTGCTCCCATGTGATTGGCCAGTTTTCTGGAGACCCCAAATATCTCTTTTACAAAAGATATTCCAAAATTCTGTGCTTTTGGTCCTTGAGGAAGACAAAGAGCGGATGAATTGAGACTACTTCTGAAGAGTAAGCTTATGTTAAAATCTATTTCTATTGATCTTAGAGATCTTTGGAAAGAAATGTCTCTCAGAAGCCAGATTAAATTCTCTTCRGTGGCAGGAAGTGAAAAAGAGGGGATTGATTTGGAATATGTGAGAGAAATGAAGCAGCATCTTGAGGCCACTCAGGTGCTACCCCAAAAGAAAACATTGTTAAAAACATAGCAATACTGACATTCCTTCTAGCTATTATCATTCATCCCTTTGACAGATAGCTGAGAGCAAAGAAAGCCTTTCTCTCAAACTTTATTCAACAGCATTTTATAGTATACCTTTCTCCTTGCTAAGAGCAGACAGTGATGTTGGCAGGCACTCCACAACTGGCAGACATATTTTTAAAGCACTGATTGCAAAAAATGAAATTTATGAAAAACAGGCAAGAAAACTAAAGTCAGACTAGAATCCAGAAGGAATTAAACTGTTTCCAAAACTGTCATGCATTTCTATCAGGCACCTTCCCCAGTTTGTGATCAGCTACGGTTTTAAACAAAACAGCAGTGGTTGTTCTGACCCGGCTCTTGATAGATGTTCTCATGAGGTAGAAGTGTTTCATGCTTTTGCTTTTTCTTTGTGCTACATCTCCCAGCCTGTGTCAAGTAAGACAGATCAGCAATAAAATTTTATCCTCCTTTCACTAGCTTTGTGAGAGGGATGTCTCAAAGATGGGGATATCTTGCCCTAGAGGAATACAGAGACTTTCTTGAATTTTGGCTCCAGAAAAGATTCTGAAATTTGGGAACTGTTTTTGCAAACTCCTACAAAAAGGATAGTGATGTCTGCAGGATGAAGATACAGATACAAGTACAAAAGCTGCCTCAATAAAGCCTATCTAAACCACAACTTACTTGCTGTTTCTTCGCTTAGTTTACCCAAAGTCCAAAGTACACTTGAGAGACACCACTTAGATTCCTTACAGCAAGCGCTCAGACGTAACAGTGTGGAGAAAACTCATTTGTATGGTGGTTTCCACCTCCTTCCAGGTCCAGAGAGACTTGATCTTCTTTCATGCTTCTAGCTAGTGATCAGTCAATAATTTCATGAGAAATATTCCTTGGTTTGTGAACCCTGAAATCCACTTTCAAGGAAATGGTGGAGAGACTTCAAATTCCTTCCCTTTTTAAAGCTGCTCTCAGAGGCCTTTGAATAATCAGGAAGTAAATGTACAGCTGTCCTAAACTTTGACATAGTGTCATCCTTTCAGCCACAAGGCTCCTGGACATTAGTGATACCAACACCATGCTGTCATGTTTGCAATACTGAGCAGCTGCCAGTCTCAGCTGTGCCAGACACACGGCCCCCAGTGATACGCAGGGAAGGTAGATTTGTTGCACAGGTGTGGAACTAGCTAATGCCTGGACATCAAGCTCATATAGGGATATCATGGGGATATGCTTGTGTGAACACCTCTTACAAAGTGGCTGACAGAAGAGTGTCCTTTTCATAGATAGCAATACAGCTCCCTCGTGGTCTTGGAGCCCAAGTTCTTTGCAGTGTTATTTGCCTCTTGGTTTTAAAAGCACTGTCATTAATTAAAATAATTTCCTTTCACCCTGAAGCCCAACACCTCTGAGATATTGAAAGAACAGATACTGATGGTGAGAAGAAAGACATTTGTGCAATTTGTGAGTAGGTATAAGACTCCTTTCCAGCACAGGGACTACTACTGTGTGTTCTGCTATTTCACAGCATTATATACTTTCCTCAGGCCTGTGTTCCTGTTGTCAAGATGAGGTTTAACCTTCAGATTTCACCAGAGATGATCACAAATTTTACAATTTTGGAATCAGTCAAAAAAGGCTGGCTCATTTGTAATTTTTCTCTTAAACTTTCACCTGTCATTTTTTTCTCCAAATAAAGTTTAAAAAATCAATATGTGAAGGGATCAATAGGGGATCCTTGAATAAGTTAGTTGAGGTAAATCAGTGACATGAATTAAAAAAAATAAAGTTAAGCTACAGTAAACTGTGGATACTCTTATTCAGAAACAAAGTCTTCATTCAGTTTATTTTAATTCATGAAGCTAAGTCATGTTAAAGACATTTTAAAATTCCGAAACAAGATTTACTGTGGATTTAATGTAGCTTAAGTAACACACTTCAGAAGTTAATTCAGGTTAACTTTTTTTCGAATCTCTCCACGAAACTAAATAACTACTTATGGTTTGCAGTTAAGACTGGGTCAGAAGCCCTCTGGTATTCGTCTAAGGAAGATAATATTAGATGCCATCTCTATTTCTCTTTCTTTAGGAAGCACAGAAAAAGTTTAATGCAGTTTTAAGCAATGACTTTTGCTTTTGAACCATATGAAATGCTTGCACACTATTATTTAAAAATCTTCTTTACTAATCTGCATGGAAAATTCAGTTTTTGGAACTTTGCAGAATATAAGGATAAATTGCCACATTTTGTATTGGCAGTAGAAATGGATCACATTTCTACTTCCTATGCTGCTTTCCTTTTCAGTTTTAATTTTGAACCCATCCTATTTGGACAATATTGTTGTCAGCCATATTTGATTTGGCAATTTCAGCTGATTTACCAATTGAACTTGCAGAAAAGATCAGTTGGATGTTGGTTGGCACTGTGAGTAGCAAAATATTCCAATGGATTATAACAAGTTAGAGTTTTAAAATTTCCAAGAGAAAGTGACCAAATATTTTTGTTGTAAGGAAAAAAAAATATAATAACCTGGGATCATAACAAATGTTTTTACCAGGCAGTAAATGGATATTGTAACATATGCTTTTTAAATCTGTGATTGTACTATACCGAACATATGCAGTGCCATATAGCAAGCAGTATATGATTAAGCTTCTAAAATAGCAGTCAGAGAACAGATTTGGAAGTTCAAAGCATCTAAAAGTGAATTGGAAAAGTGATATCTACCAAGGGGGCTGTACACTTTTACAGGTTCCAGTATAGGTTACAAAACTATCCTTATATTGAATTTTGATTTAAATATATACACATCTCAGTTTCATAACTTTAGATTTTTTTTACGCTGTTAAAGTATGCAAAGAGATGCAAGAATTATAAGGTTTTACTAGGCTTGATGGAGAAGCAACAGTTGGTTTAATATGGTTTGTTTAGCTCTATTATTTCCTTTTCTTGTACAATAATAATAATAAATGAAATACAAGTCTAAATATTTCATTTGCTTGTAGTAGAGAAATGAGCAAAGCTTTTTCTGCATTAAGCAGCTGCATGAGTAAGAGTTGTCTCTATCTTTCTTTGCTTTAAGATCTCATTGTGAAAATTGAGGTGGAAATTGTTGCCTGGCATTGCATGTCTGACTCCACAGCTACATTTTATGATGCTTGTGTGCAATTAGCCAGTTCGTTATTTTATCCTAATTTTACAATAAATCACTTCACCCTTTTTCTCTCATCCATCATCAACTTATCTGCCCGCAAGTCAAAATGGTACCAATTATTAATCAAGGCCACAGGCACCCGCTCCTGCATAGGGGGACCATGTTTCAACTGTCAGGTGGCATCCATCCCAGCCTCTCTTTGTCAGCAATAAAGAAAATGAAATTGGACTAATATGAATCTCATTTCTGCCCTGATTAAAGGCCTACATCTTCCCTAGGCATTGCCTGACCAGGTCCTGACTTGTGAGATATTCGATGTTCTTGTAATGTCATTCGGACAGAGCGCGCCTGTCTCCTTAGGTCATTGTTCTTCAGATTCACTTGTTTTACATGGAATATAGGCTAGAAAATCTAGACTTCCTTTGGGGTGTTAATTAAGAGGAGCATCCAAAATTAATCAGCAAATTCACTAGGGCGAAGGGTAGCTGTCTGAAGGCCTCGATATAAAATGCGCTTCCAGTACAGAGAAATGAGCCTTCGGCTATTGACAAAGAGAAAACAAGTGCACAGACGGCAAACTGACATAAAAATTCATATACGTATACAATTTTACATTCATTTTCCTTGTCAGCTTGTCACCTTTAATTATAAAGGTTGATTCGCTATTTGGCAGATCTGAAAATTGTAAACGCTTGGCCATTTGAATAACATCATATGGTCAATGTCTTTAAAAAAGAATGACACGGGAGCATACCAGGAAAGGAACATTGTAAAACCCAAACTAAATGGCAAGACACTTCTTTGATGCTCACCTGGAAGGATCTTGCAGGTCTTAGTGGTCATTGTCTTGCACRTCTTAGTGATCATTGTAAACTTGACTAGAAATACAAACAAGTTATGACCATCCACATAGAAAACATTGTATTGACAAGTTGTTCACCCCCACTCCTTTTTACTAAGAGTAGTTTCTAGTCTTTATTTCTTTTATTACTTGCTCCATTCTAATGTTATTAGTGTTTGGTGTGAAGGATTTGCATAGACCTTCAGGCTACTAATGACCTTTATGTGGAAACAGCAAATTCTCTGTTTTGCCTAGTGAAAAAAAAAAAAAAAAAAAAAAAAAAAAAAAAAAAAAAACCCAAAAGCTAAGCCCATGTGATGCAGACACCTCAGAGAGAAGCTTCTTGGATAGCTAACAATGTTAATCAGATAAGTTTGTTTGTTTTCAGCAGTCACTAAGTTAGTGACTGAGTTTTTTACAGAACTTTGTATTTTTGCTCTGAAGGAAACCCATGAGCTGAGGTTTCTGAAGTTACTTGTTATAGGTCCTTTATTGTTCCACCTTCCATATTTATCATCTGGCTCAGCAATTGTGTGATTTTTCACAAGTTTGGAATACTGGGGGTACCCTCTTTTTAATGTTACACCRTATCATAGTTTCAAACTAAGAATAACCATATTACTCAGTCTTGAGTGTCACTATTCCTTTTCATGTACATGCATAGACTCAAAAACAATATAAAAATAGGCCCTAAAGATGCTGCAGAACCACACGTCAGCACATACCTAGGAATCTGGCTCTCCAAATCTGTTCTGAAGAGGCTGATACAGAAGTTGTTACTTGGACTAGCTATTGACTCATGGTGAAACTAAGACTGGAGGAGGTAAGCTGAAAACTTCAAAGAAGGAGGGTTTTGGTACTGTTCTGCAAACACTTCTGTAGTGTTATGGAACAGAAAAAAACACAGGGTAGAGCTTGGTATATTGAAAGTYGGCACTGTAGTTTTTACTTTAAATAACTGCTGCACAAGAAAATAGCACATTCTAAATGGGGATTATATTCTACACTGCATGATGTGTTAACTAATTACTTAATTTCACTAAGTAAAGATCCTGATTGCATTTATTTTTAATTAGCCACCTTTATTCTTAAATGAGTTGAATAAGTTGTCCTTACACCAGAGACTTTTCAACTGGCCTATTTTTAAGCTTTATCTACTGATGAGTGAAGACCATAAAGTGTACTGAACCCACCTTAGCAACTCTTTTCCTTGCTTTCTTTTACACAGTAATAAAAAGGGAACATTCATTGGACAGCTGTTCCTAGCTGTCAATGCAGTAGTGCAAATGCATAAGAGACTTGTTCTCATGCTGAGGCTTACAGGGGTTGACCTATGACTGGAATAAAATGGAGCTAGGTCCAAACTTACAAGAGGGAGTGTTCATATTTATACTTTCATATCTACAGGACAACAATCTGACCATAGTAAAGCACTTGCCACACTTTTTTCCTAAATGAATGCGGATTATCATCTTCAAAAAGTCTTAACCACTTTTGTTGGGACTAATGGGACCTAACTGGGGCACCTGTAAGGTGGATATCCATTTCAAGGATGCCTATACCCTATAAATGCTGTACAGCCTGTATATATTTTACAGTCTTTTTATAAATGTTTTTAAAACTGAGATTAAGAAAAAAAGCAAAAAATTCTATTCCATATTTACTTACTATGTAGTCTCCAAAGTAATGTCTAAATAACATACCGAAGCTGCTTGTGCATATTTCAAAAATACAAAAAGAAAAAAAAAAACAGAAAGAATGTAGCATTCCAGGAAGATGTTTCCATTTGATTATTGTCCATTTACTTCTTTACTCTTTGTTTTGTGGGTTTTTCATTTTCTACACATAACTTAAAAAATTTAAACTATGAACTGTAAACCTTAACTATGAACTGCATACATTATTATAATGATTTTTTTTTGAAAGCAGGATTTCTTTTGAGATTTGTTTTTCAAGGTTAAACATATTAACACAAATCAGAGTTCTCTTTGCAAAGAAAGATCCATGTGTATCCCTTCTCCATGTGTAAATATGTCTTCTGTTTATTCTAGAAAAGTTCAGTCGCAGAGGACATATATCTATACTGTAGTAAAGGAATGGTCTGAAGGCTGAGCCTGAAGCTAAATCCCCTAGTTGTTCACATAACTCTTACACATACTGGGCCAACTCCTGGGGAGATGCAGCTGATCCACTGCAGGGAGAAAAGCTCCAGGGTGTTCCCTGCAACTTAGTATACACTTAGGGAAAAATTTCCTCTAATCTAGGTGAGCTCCATCTTCCTCTCTGATACATTTTGCCTGTAAATCTCTATGCCTTTGCAGAAAAGTACTTGAAGGAAGCACATAAATTGGCTGAAGATTCTTCCTAAGTAGCATTAATGTCAGATGATGAAAGGAAGGATGGGATTTGTAGGCAGCCTGAATTAAATGGGTGCACAGTGCAAGACCTGGTGTGAGACTTTAGGAGCTGCATCATGCCTGCCACCTGTGACAAGATGAGACATAATCACAGTTCTATGAACTGTTACTCTGTTTCTTCAGTTAATGTTATTTTCTAAAGGTAAACACTACCTTCTCCCAACATTTCCTACAGCTCTAGTTCTGAGGAGAAAGGGTTAATCCTGAGGATGTGATCAGACAATCATGAAGTCAATAGATTCTCCAGCATTCGGTGATCAAGATGGTGGTCTTGGCATGCTATGTGTTCGCTGAGTATAAATATTGAAACAAACAAGCAGAAATAAACCATTTTCAGATATTCCATCAAATATTTAARGAGTGAATTACTAAGTAAAAAATACATCTCTTAAAAAAAATTTAAGTTTCAACTAAATGAACCAAAATTCCTATTAGGGTTTATTTTTATCTACAAAGAATCTCAGCTGCAAAGAGAGCAGTGTTGTCCATTGTCTTCCCCAAACCTCTATCCTGTCAGTGAATGAAAGCAATCAAAACTGCCAAAGATCTGAATGACAGTAAAATTTTGAGAGAGAGAGACTGAACTTAATTAACCAATAATTAATGCATAGCAAATTAAAATTTTTAGTAACTCAAGGCATTTCCCTAGCTATTTKCTACTTACCAATTTTCAGAAGTTCTCAGAGTAATAAGTACAGCTTCATGTAACCAAATTCCCCAAGCTACTCCTGAAGGGATCTGTTCTACAAGGACTGCTTTAACTCTGATACTCCATGCAGTTAGGTGCCTTCAGACAACTGAGAACAAAGACCATACTAGAAAAAGGTATCTGCCTTCTAGATACTGTGGTGGTAGATGCACTGTAATCACAGGAGACAGAGGTTATCCTTTCATCACCCAGCTTTATTTTTAACAGTTATAGTACTATAAGCATGACATACTCATTATTCAAATCTTYTGTTAAAGAAAAGTGAATCCAGCCAATATTTGCATCTCAGTGTCTGTTTACAKTGTATAATTTACTCAGAAACAGCATTAGCTTTCTTCATTCTTTAATAGTAATTGATTTCTTGATTATTGAACTAATAATAATCAATAGGAATTGATTTTATACAGTACTTTAAAGTGTTGCACACATCAGAGTTTAGTTGAACCCTCTTATAATGATTTCATTCCTGCTGCGTCAGTGACTACTTCTAAATGAGGGAAACTCGAAATGACCTGCTCAGGTTTCTGAAGACCTCATGATGCAAAAAAAACTGCTAAAAAGGCCTTGACAGTGAAAAAAAATTCAGCCTGCTAGCCCCGTTGATAGGTTCCAGGTGAACGAAGGGGTTTTCTCCCTAAAATTGTGATCTTATTACACCTTATACTTTCACCTTTATTATACCTTCACATACTAGGAGCAAAACCTGATCAGTGGTCCTGGCAGAACCTTCCAAAGGTCTAGTATTTGGGTTTGCGCAAAGCAGCTTCTCAGGGGCAGTTTGGGTGTATGCTGACATGAGCGAAGCACCAGCTGGTTGGAGGAGCTGACTCTGTGTGCATCAAGCATCCTCTGATGGAGACCTATTCTGTAATCTAGGGGGGTAACATGACAACTTGGCAAAGATACGAAAGGAAGGGAGCAGCACGCATCTTCTCATGCTGCCTCTGCACTGGCCACCAGAGCTACAGGGAGCTGTGTGACTCAAGGAGCAAGCTGTGTAGGGCAAGTGTGTTGTGCTTGCAACGCCAAGGGGCACACGGTCCTGCCTCTGGACCATGAGTATGTCCTGTGACATAGACACGTCAGCACAGTGGGAGGGGAGGGCGCCTTGTGATGGTCAGAGATTCAACCTGGCTCACAGTGACTGTAATGTCCAACCAACCACTGACTCATCTGCAATATTTTTTTTCAAAATTAAACATATCTTTTTCGGTGTTCATTCAAAATATAGTATATCTAATTTTAATACTTGGAGTACTGATTCAAATTCAGTGAAAATACAGTTGTTGATTTTATTGGAGTTTAGTTTGAACCCTAATTTTGTTCTCTTTGTTACATTTTCTGCTAATGAAAATTGACTGGCACCTACTAACAGAACAAATGAATGAACGACTGAGAAACTGTGGATAGTATGTAACAGTGTGAACAGCAGCTGGATAAAATACTTCCTAATTTCACTCTATCTTTAAAAGATATCCAGAAAAATATGCAAGGAGATCTGGATTTTATTTGTTTATTACTTCCACTGCAGTCAGACTTGAGTTTTTAATTTCACTGTTGAGTAATCGATGTTAAAACAAACAGAAAAAGAAGACTGAAAAGGGGGAGTGCATCTCTGATTTACATGTTTTAATTATTGCAATTGTTTTCATTATACAACCTAGTTGCCAATAAAGAGTTAAAGACATGAACTGAGCTGCAAGTCAAATATGACTAAGGTCAATCCTCATGCAGTTAGAACATTGCTTCACTCTGTCATGAGGAGAAACTGAATATCTAGTTTGAATTGCTTGAAGGAGGCCATCAGCTAAAGAACAGAGAACAGGATAATATGACTGACCTAATGATATGGAGAAGGTGCAGTTCAAGAACTGACGGGAGACTGTAGATCTGTCTTTCCTGTGGAGGCAAAGACACCAAGTTCATGAACTGTCAGGTCTAGAGGCAGTATAATATTTGTTTGAGCATCACCAGGCCTGAGCTAATACACCCTGCTGACTTATAAACACCTTGATAGGGCTTATCAGCTTGTTGCAGTGATAACTCAGCTAGGCTGCTTCCAGACCTAAGTATCTGTATGTACAGCCTCTTCGTGATGTATGGCCTGATGAAGGGTCCTCACCAGTTTGGAAATCTCCCTCAGAGCTCCATTGTATGGTAACAGAGTATTGACGGGCGTCTCTAATTTACCTCCGTGTATCCAAAATATAATCTCTGGTAACTCAACATGCTTGCAGACTTTAATCTATATGATGATATATTTTCCCTAGGATATTTCTGAAGAAGCACAACTGCAAGTGCTGAATTAGAGTTGGAATTACTAAAGCAGCCACAGTGCACTGTGAATTTTCAGCTTGAATCCTTGGTCTGGAGGAGAGGGAGCTGTAGGACTTTACACCATGAAGGTTACGAAGTTAGCCATAATGGCTAAATGCTGCACCACTAAGGGAGCTGCAAAGGTGTCAGAGATTTGGAAGAATTGTAATACCCCATGTTCACCAAGTGAGGAAGCTTCCTTAGATTGCATCATATTAGCATTTTGGTTTAGAGCAGTAGTGGGATATTGAAGCGAATCTCTCATTTTCTTCTCTTTACTGTGCTTAGTTTTGGTTCACATTGTGGTTTGGCACCTACAAACTAGTTTGAAAACTAGATTTCAGAGAAAACTAAATAAGGATCTCCACTTCAGATGTGCCCTGTATGGGCTACATTCCCTAACACAGTCATAAGCATCTGAACAAGTGACTGGTGACTTTGAACCATGTGTATGATGGGATCATTCAGTCCAGGGGATCATATGAAACCCGATCTGAAGCAAAAACCCTCAAACACACAGTAAAATGTAGGGCTTCAGCACTGACTGCTTTGATCTACTGATTTGCTCTTCTCATACTGAATTATTTGCTAATGTAGACATAGCCTTAATCCCCCCTTTCTAATCACATACTAAGTTCAACACACACTAAAATGCAGATGAAAGTACTTCCTTACATAACGTTAATAAACCTGTTTCCACTATAATCAGTAAGAGCTCAGCCTTGTCTTCTGGGGTGCCAAGATTTTCCTGCATCAAGCTGTTCTGATTCAAAACAATCCCAACAGCCTGCAGAAAGCTTGAAGTACAGTCAGTTTTGAAGAAAATCCCCACCACCAAAAGAACAATTATGAAATGGAGACCTACTTTACCCCACCAATCAGAGAACTGAGATTTCTTTTTTTTTTTCCTTTTGGAACAAACATTTGACCTGTTTTTAATGAGTTGAATTCGCTAATATTTGAAGCCACTTTTCAAATTTAAGCTCGTGGAAAGGTCATGTGATACAGATGACAAATCTAATATTGGTTTTGGGTATTTCCATACGGGCTCTTAAAGCATGACCACATACTGCCTTTGACCAAACTAGACAGAAAGCAAACATACTCTCTTTTCCTGTTCATTATTGTTTTTTGAGACTATGCTTATTAATAACTAAAATAAAAAGGATTTTAGAAAAACAAAAATACCATAAATATATGAGAATATGCAGTACTCCTAGAGAATAGGTCAGATTAAATAGCATCAATGCCTCCCTTTCAGCAAAGCTTGCACAAGAGGTAAGAAAATCCCATTATTCTGAAGCCTTGTTTTACACAAGGATTTAATATGTTTTTGAACTGACTCATAGCAAAGTCCATGTTAGAGCACACAGGACTCTGGTCCAAAGTTGGCAAAAACTGAAGACATTTTGACCCTGGAAAAATAGAAGATGCTCTTAGAAGTTTTGTTCATCCTTCTGAATTCAAAAGAGATGCTCTTGTATATCCTGGGGTCTGAGTCTCCAGCTAATGGGATCCATCTTGCAAATCTCTTAGTATCCAAAGTAGACTGGTCACCAACAAAACAATATCACCTGTCTAAGAAGTTATTTCAGGTCAGGATCCCACTACTCATGAGAATGAATATCTCACTCACCATAATTACAGATGCTAAGAGTTATGAACATTTACAAGCCATCAGCTGAAATTAGCAAAAATATAACTCATTGAGTTTATAACCCAGAAAAACACACCAACTTTTATAGACTGATTTTTATCTTTTTTTTTTCTGTCTATATTGACATTTGTACGTGATTATAAATAGTCCATTATGGACCACTCCTAAGCTGTTTCCTCAGGGACAGATGAGAAAAGCAAAGCAAATACAGTTAATGTGTGTTTTGGTAAACAACAAAAACAGAACTTTTTTTTTAATGTATTACTAACTAAATAAACTAAATATACACAGAAAGTGTATATATATAGTTTTATATATGTATATATAAAAGAATAGAGCTCTGAAACGTTCTTTTCCTTTAGCACAGAAAAAATAGTCTCCTTAAAATGCTGCCTGTTTTCAGATTTGATTTCTTTTCAAAACAATATTTGGAAAATGTTCGGTTGTACAAATTAACACAGTCAGGATTTTTTTTTTTAACCGAAGGTCTAATTTTAATGGTAATATTTCACCTATAAAAAGTGAGGATAACAAGTTTGTATTCATACAAAGGTGTTAATTAATGAAAGACAAACCTTTGCCAATTATTGACACATTCTTCTGTAATCCTGTTATGTGGAACATTCTAATGAAGTCATAGTTTATTACTAATGATCTAGCTTTGTTTCAGGAAAAAAAAGCTGCGAGGGGGGAAGGGGTTGAAATAATTTATTTGCTTTGGTGTATTTTTTATCACAGCAGGTAAGAAAGCTGCATTTTGACTGCCACATTGTACGCGGGATGAGGGGGTATGACCTCAGAAGCAGGAGTGGAGAACTGGCTCTTTCACACTTCAGCACACACTGCTGTGAACCAGCACTTTGGTCATATTATCCGCTGCACCACAAAGCTGTCCGCTAATTATCTCTGAATACGAATTTTATTGAACCTTAATTTTCAGTAATGGGGCCTGATAGTTTGTGAAGAAAGACAACAGAATGGCCCCTTTGTTTTTCCCTCACAATAACCTTCTAGTGCTGGAGCTATGGCAGAACTCATTAAACTTGAACAATGACTTGAAATATGATCGTGTTATTTTTGTCCCTGCCCCCAAACTAGACTAGTCCTGCCTGCCAGCTTGTCCATCTGTCTAACGATATGGGAAGAGACACTGATTTTGTAGTGGACACTGTTACAACACATTCCCAAACTCCCACCAAATCACTGAGAACTTCAATCTGAGCAGAAATTTGAATCTTTTGTACGCGTTTGGCAAGGTCTCACTGCAAGTTAGCAGTGATCTGTGCAGTGTGTCGTAGGGATTTGAAAACTAGATTAAATGAAAGCTGGACTGTGTTTGGTTTACACTGCAGGAATAGTTTTACGCTAGCTAGAAATACTTGCTGTTTGCTGAATCTTTGAGCTAGAAGAAAGAAGTGCTAATAAATATGCAGTTAATTCATGAAAGGACTGTGGGTTCTTGCTCAGCTGAGTGCTGGTGGACATTTTTGTCCTGCCTTCAAAGTCCAGCCTTCTCAAGGCATCTTCCACTAAGTAATGTAAGTTTTAAAGGCTCATTGCCTTCTATTTTGTGTTTTTTACTCTGATTTTTGAATTTCCACTGAATAGAGCATAGGGCTGAGCAGCTGTGCTATAGTATGCATAATAAAATACCACACGATATACATGAATGCAGTCAAAATGACTGGATTTCTCAAAGTACAATATACCTTCGCATTAAAACAAAACGAGTTACTTGTTTACATGTGCAAAGAAAGTTAAATACCTTTTCTGTCTAGGAGTATCTTACTCATTCTTTATGACTGCAATTTGGAATTCTCATCAACACTTCTGTCCCTCCAAAACAGTGCATATTTTAATAACAATCATCAAAGTATTTTTGGAAGATATCTTTTTCCAAAGCTTTCAAGTATCTTCTATATTTGATAATGTTGCTTCAGCTGTGTTTCTTACAGTTCTGTGAGTGACATTTTTGTAGATGATGCTTTACAAAACAAAGGATCAACCTTTGATGTATCAAGGAAAAATCTTGTTATTATCTGTTTTAAGATTCTCATGTATTCTTGAATACCTAGCCTAGTTTTTAATTTTCTTCAAATTCTGGTAGGAAAATATGCCACAGCCAAAGAGAATATCACAAGTTCTGCAGTTCCTTTTCTTTATTTTCAGCCTTAATTTCCTTTTCCCTCCATGTTATTCAATTACTCCTAACTAAAGCCACCATTATAAAATCATCTTGAATGTAAAAAACTAATCAAAAATAAGTTTTTTAAACAAAACTGTATAACGGTGGTCCCCTCCCCCATCTCTCTGCCCTCACATGGGAAGACACACACGGAGCACACACACACACACACACACACATGCATGCACGCACAAACTCATATCTAGCCAAAATTTTGGTTTTGGGGACTGAGGAAACAGTAGATCATTTAAGAGATATTATTAAATATATACATACATGTATATAAATATATGTGTGTGTGTGTCTATATACAATGAACATATATGTGCACATTTATATACATAGATATAGATGCACATGTACTAGAAGCTACCAAAACACAGACTTATTGAATTTTCATTTTGACTTAGCCTAGTCAATAAATTTTGTTTTATGATCCCATATTGAAACACACAATTTATTCTCTGAATAGTATTGTTAATCTTATTGTCCTGAGTATTTAATAACAGAAATGATGACTAGCTTTACATTAATTCAATTAACAAAACTGAATATGTAGTTAAGATATAGGAACTGAAAAGATTTTGATTTTTTAGTATAGGAAAAGATGCATAGACAACAAATACCACATCCTAGAATAGTCTTCATTTGATTCCAAATTATACTGAATTAAAAAATAAAAGKGAAAAATATTAATCGATATTCAATAATTGAATATCCTCCTGTGATGCAACTTCTGTAGACTTTTATTATCATATAAAAACTCTGATTCTCCTGTCATTTCCACCACTGCTAGTCAGGCGTAATTTTACTTATCATACGAGCTCAGCATTAGAATGGGCATAAGAAGAGGATTATCAGGCGTATATGACTTTAAAACATAACACTCATTTATACTATCAAGCTGCTTTGGAGGAATGTTGAAGATTTTTAATGATCTTGTATTAAATTTTACTAATTAAAATTTTTTCCTAATCTGTTTGCTGAATGCCAGTTTGATTCAGAGAGTTACATTTTGTCTATTAATTATCTCTTTCCTTTAATTTTGAAACAATGAATAAACCATATAGGAAAATGTCAGTCTGCATTTTAAAAAAGAGCAAGCTCTGACAGCTAAGAAAAAGAAATCAGGCTTGACCAGTGATAAACGTGCACTGCAGAAACTCAAGCAAAAAGCAGATTCATCCTGACTGCTTTAAAAGATTTAAGCAGTGCTTTATTTTTAGATTAGGGAAAGTAGTGAGCTGAGAGTTCATGGGTACCTGTGTATGTGTGCCTAGGAATGGACACACTACTCTCTCYGCTTCCTTGTGTGATGCTATGTAAAAAGGATGCCGCTGCCAGCTCCTACCAGAGATGTAATCTGTTTACTGTAACAGGCTTTGATCTTCCAGTGGGAATCCCTGTATGCAACTGGAGCACGGGGAAACGGCAGAGGAACGTACCGTCTATTCCCATAGACGTAGAACGGATACGGCATGCTCCTTTTCAACAGCCCTTACGCTGCTGCATTACAGTTGAAGTTTCAGGAATTCAGGGGTGTAAATATATTAAACAATGCATCTGTTTGTGCAAAGCATTCCTGATGAGGGGCATTCATGTGCTTTTAATCAGGTTCATGCTGAGTGAAAGAAAATTGTAAACTATGCATTAAAAGAAGATTTAGTGAAAGTTATTTTTCCTGCATCTTCTGCATTCTAATTCAATGCTTCYCCTTGCTTTCAGTGATAACGTACGTAATCTTCTAGCAACATTCATGAGGAAAGTTTGATGCGGATTTACACTAGTGGAGCTACATTACAATGGGTAGATTTAAGGTATTATAAAATGAGTTTTTGGATTTGTTACAGAGGTATGAAGCCCCTAAGACACAGACAGATAGGACTTCCACATTATGGCAACCACTCTTATTATAAAACAAAACAGTGTTAAGTCAAAGTACCTGATTACAATTCGCTAGTGCTATGTACCCCTGATAGAAGGCTTATATTTAATACCACAGAAACAATATCATTTATTTTTCTGTCTTCCCTTATCCTTTTGTTATTGGGTTCGCAGGCTTTGAAACCTTAAGCAAAAGACAAAATATAAATTACAGAAAACATTGAAGTATAGAGAAATCAAATGACATTCCATACAATCCTTACAGAGATATCTAACACATTGCTTATGTGCAGTTTCGTTAAATTGCTATCACTGCAGAGCTTTGGTTATAATTAGTAATCTTTTGGGAGCTAGGGTACCACACTTGTAATGTCAAAAGCATTTAATTGAATACAATAGTTAATTTTGCAATTTCAAAAATCATTTGATAATAATTTAAAAYGCCCAAGACTCTAACCTGTTATCAGAAGTACCATCAGGAAAAAAAAACACAGGTACATAACTGTGCTGTTTTACTATGTGTTGCTTCTTCAGCTAGGTCTGTCTGTAGATATTCTAAAATTACCTTCTTTGAGATGTAGGTTTTGAAGGTATAGCATCAAATACCACACCTCCTTGCAACTACACATGCACTATTAAATATAATTTTTGGTGAATATCATGTCATCTAAAACATGTAACTTAAGACAAATGTGACTGTGATGAGAATATCAAAAGAAAAATCACTAAGCTCTGCGTCCCAGTAAACAAAATTCCGTTTGGGAAATGAAATGACTGACAGGCAGTTACTAACAAATAAATGCACATTAGTTTCAGATGTATACCAGGCTATCAAATAACTAGATAATTTATCACCAGTCAAATTTAAAACCATGTTTGCTTGTCTTGGTCTATGGTTCCCATGCACTACTATCTTATTAACAAGACTTTAATTCTAGTACTGACAGACAAAAGTGTTGTACTCTAATGAACTGTCTGCTCCTTGTAGAAATCTGGTGGTAATGTAGGATGTTAGTTACARTAATGATAATCTTTAGCATTTTTAGCTTGTCAGAACCTGCACAGCCAACAACGACCAGTCTTTTACTAAAACTCTACCTCATCAAACTAACTTAATTAGCAATTCAACTCCTTATTTTTGTTTTGGATTCCCCTCTGGCTACTAATTAAAGCTTAATCGAAACTGCTGAACTGAGGTTGTAAAGAATTCATTAATATTAAAATTAGCCCCAACAATTTTTTGGGGCTGGTGCAATTTGTATTTGTTACTGTCAGGGTTTGAAATTCAGTTGAATTGTTAAGAAAGCTGTACCAGAAATTTGCTGTATATTCATATTATAAGCTGAACAAATATGATGAATACCAATAGCTGAACAAGTAATTCATGTTTTGACCATGCACAGTTCACATTACTTGTGTCACTGTTTAATACCAACAGACAAAATACATTTTCAGAACACTTTTTTCCAAAGTCATCCACATTTCTTTATCCTCCTAAGTGCTTTCATATTTTGGATAAAAGGAAATAAAAGGCTCTGAAAAAATGCAAAGATTGATTTTATGTAYTATCTTGACAAGATTAATATGTTTGAAAACTGAACAGATTTACCACTTCACTTTGATTTTTCCACTTTTCTTAACATCAAAGATTACTCCAGCTGCAATAATGGTCATTCTGAAAGCTAAGATCAACGGAACTATGAGCTTCTGTAAAGAACATATTTTTGCTGGTAACATATCTCTCATCATTTCTTTTTAATAAGAGAGTAATACATTATTTTCTAAATTAAAACAAGCATCTCAGAGTTCTATAAATTATTTAAATATATTCTTTTCTGAACTTGGTTTATTCTTTGTAATGAGTTTAAATGTATTTTTAATTAAATTGCTGAGCTTTCAATAAGAAACCAACTTATATTTGAGTATTACTAAATAGTCTCAACTATATGAGTAAACCACACTTGTGTTTGTTTTTTTGTAAATTTCACGAAAAATGTAAATAGGGAAAGCAGCCTTTTTATAGCAGATAAAAACGATTTTCATAATTCAAGTTCACTTTTCATTTTAACTTTTATGCTTTAATATTTTTATCGGAACATGTATATTTATTTTACCCTACAGGAAATTTTTGCAAGAATGTTTGTAGGAAACAAACTTGTTAAGACTAAAATATACAGCAACTACTACTGTTTAACATATTTTATTAAATATAAACATTAAGATTATTTATATAATGCAAAACTTTACAAAAATATACATGAAAAATTACATATGCATCTAGGTTTCATTTAAATAACATTTATGACAAAACAATCATGCACATATTTAAAAATCAACATATGTCCATTTTTTACTCACTGACTAAATCAACAATGGCATACAAGGCACACAATTTAAAATCTTGGTGACAATTTCCGTGAAGTTATTCAAATACAATTTGACTTCTGACAAGAGGATGTAATTTATAAAACAGAACATGCCTATCAGTGGAACCTAAATTTGCATAATGAGGATACTTTCATTTCTGCAAGCACAGTTTTTGACATCCCAACTTGGAGCACTGGAAGAATCTGGTGAAAAATGTCAATATACATAAGCAGAAAAATGATGAATAAAATGCCCRTAACATTTATCTGATTTGAGTAAACAATGTAAATTTTGCTTGCAAAAAATAATGATTTTCCAAACTACAGTAAAGTGATTTCTAAATGTATAAAAGTCCAACAATGCCTTTAACTGCAATCAGCCTTGTAAACTAAGGGAGGTGTTCTGAGGTTGTCATTAGATGATAAAAACACTGTTGTGACATTAATGTTATGCATTTTTTAATCAGTGTTTTGATTTAATTCTCTGTTGCATTTCCTATAAATATACTGCAGTAGTAACAGTGGAGTGAAAAAAATTGCCTTTACACTTTCTTTTAGTAGATAAACTTGAAAGTGGTTGTTAACTTGGTCAGCTAGGTGAGTTCATGAATTAGCCTTGAATCAGAAAGAAAATAGCTGTTTGTCTTCCCCAAAATGTTTGAATTGTCATTTCAGGTAAACATATGTTCTGAGTTTAAATTTAACAAATGCTGGAATCAATCTGTCTAAATTCAGCATCTCTTACCCACCCCAGCAAAAGGGATAGTATTGAATAACAGTCAAAACGAGGTTATCTTTATGTTGCAAGCCAGAACTCAGGCATACTGCAACATATCTATTTCAGGGTTGCTAAAGAAAACCTGGACTGTCAAGAGGAAGCATTAGAATAACATCTTTAACTTAAAAAAAAAATGAAATAYTCAACTTAAAAGTTCCTAATAGCACCTTCTAGAATTAGAACTGAAGAATATCTASTTTGTTTTTATCAGCCTTGTTGCTTGTTTATATTTTCCTATTTCCCTAAGCTTTGAAATGATGTCTGTTTTACTCTGGTTTATGGTGAGTTTCACTTTATAGTCTCTCTGCTACTACTATTGAACTGTAAATATTCGAAGGGGAATTGCTTTAAAAACAACTGTTTCAGTAATAATAACATGTAACACATATATAAAATATATGTAGTTAAAGATTCTGAGGCAGAGAAATACTTTTACTGGCCTTRATTGCTACAAAACTAAGAGCACAATATAAGAACAGAAGAATAGGGGAAAAAAAATAAAATGCTAAACAAAGCAGGGAGGCAAATTTGAGTGCAGAGTATCCCTTTAATTCTAAATCAGACTTGTTTATATTCAAATTAACGAACTACATCATGGCTTTGAAAACAAATGTTCTTCATCTGCTTTATTTGGGCTGATACTTGTCACATACATACACTGCAGAATGCACCATTTATTAAAGTGAAAAAAGAGCATGTTACCCTTATTTATTTAAACCACCAGGCTGAGAAATAAGTATATTTATCAGCTGATTAATAAATACAGCTAAAAGCCTAGAAATTTTACAATTAAATGTGTTCTAAATAATATTTCTTAGTGCAGCAGGTATTGAAAATGTTGGATGGTATAGTTTCAAGCAGAACTCGGAGGTGACTGTGACTGTCAGCCACAAAAGGCTTGATGTACAGATAATACAAATGAAGATGATTCAGTTCTGTCAAATAATGTGAAACTAAAATAATAAATTCATGGAACAAGATCACTGGCAGCATATTCAAGCAAAGAGTAATTGCTTCTTAGCTGCTCTCATCATTATCATTTTGAGATAAGTATGTATTTTATAAACATTTTCAGCTAAGAAATTTCACCACTTCTCCTTAAAAATTCTCTTTTATTCTCAGTGTAGATTCATAGCAAAGAAATAAGAATCTTGCTGTTCAAACAGCTGAAAGGRGGGAAAATGAGGTTGTTTTAACATTTCTTTTGCATCTTTAATTTCTTTCAATGCTCTGTACATCGTGAATATGTCAAGTGAACACACATCTCATTTTCAGTTGCTAACATTTCAGCTACAATAGGAACATATACAGTGGCTCAATTCATGTGAGCATTTGCAAGGTTGGGATGTGAGCTTGCTGCAATATGCTGTGATGTCTGCGCRTATACTGTAAATATGATCGGCTAAAGCTAAGCTGTTAAGTCCTCTCCTTCTCTGGGTCAGTGTTTGTTTATCCTGTGAACTCTTTTTACATATAGATACCCCTAATTCCATATTAAGCATGTTGAGAAATTATTCCTGCTATGAAACATTATTTTTTTGTAATTAACATATTACTCAAAAGTGAACTCTCCTGGTCCTGAATTTTCCTAGTATGGAATGATCACAAGCGGAATGCTGCAGTGGGTCATCTTCAAAAACAAAAAGCCCAGCAGCCATTCCCTACCCGAATTTTTAACAAGAACCCCCTCAAGCTTACTCCACACTTAGAAGTGGAATGCTATAATTGCATATTGCTTTTGGTCTAAATTCTGCAACAGAAAAAAAAATCTCAATATGTTGACATATGTCTTAAATATATTCACATTTGGGAAGGCTGGGAAAGACCTACAGATATTTATTTTTAATTGAAAAGAGACTCACAAACATTTAAAAATATACTCTTGTTATATGTTGGCTTATAAAAGTCAGCAGAATAGGAGGGAATAGCCTGATTCCAATGCATGAAATGTTCTTCAAAATAGAGACAGAATGCAGGCACCGTGCTAGGACAGAAAAAACAATCTGTGCCCTCTCTAATCTTTTCCCGACTCTGCATGTACTCTTAGAAAACCCTCAAATACAAAACTGAGACAAAATTTGGTGGCTTAATAAATCTGTAAAGCTAGAGCAGGGAATGTACCTCAGCGTTCTTGAGAAACGTTCAGGTATTGCTGTTCCGAAAGAATCGGACTGGAACTCTTTAAGCAACAGTTAATAGAAACATGAAGGCAAATCCAATATGTTTGTTGCCAAAGGGTGGAAKTGAATAAGTGACAGCAAAAATGAGTAGATGTTGGGATTAGTTTACCCATATCATTATTACTTTTTAAATATAGCTAAGCACTAAGAGTTTCAATCCCATACTTTGGATTTTTGCTGCTATTATTGTTGATGCTATTGTTTAAACTTTCATTGAAATAATATGGCAAACATTCCTAACTGTGGCATTTGTTATGTTCACAGACCTCTTACAAATTGCTCAAAATATCGTCTCTTTCGAATCCTGGTATAAAATTTTGCTTCAAGCATTCACTGTCCTACCAGCTCAAGGGTTAAAAATGGGTAAGTCTACAATGTTCTGAGTGAACTGTATTATATTTTAAAATTAATTCCTGGTCTGAACAGTTTTATAGTTTTCTGTGCTAGTACCTTGAAATAATGCGAACACCCCTCCCYCTACCCCACACCCGCATTTCAGCGCTTACACGCCACTGCTCTTTATTAAGATAATCAATGTAAATGTTGTATTTAACAGTCCAGAGAATTTTCCAAAATACAGTGATGGAGTCACATATAAACCTGGACTCAGTGGCGGCAGCAATTTTGTTCACTCACTATAAACATATCGCGGTATTTTAMAAAAAGATAGTCCTCTTGACTTAAATCCTGGATTACCGGACCGTGTTTGACTGTCTTGAAGAGCAGTGCTGGGTGGTGGGAAGGAAAGCAATGCACAATCAGAAGGAAGAGATTAGCAAACAAGAGCAATCTGCCGGTGACATTTTCCACTTAGCACCATCTCCCACAATCCAGTTAGTGCGAGTTGTGTGATCCCCCTCGTACAGCGCCTGAGTGAGGGATGATTGATACCCTCCTCCACAGGTCCTGTGCTGTTGGACACAGCGACTGTGGGTGCCGAGCTGTGCTTCTATAAACATAACCTACATCCCCGCTCTCACATTTCAAGGATATTGGAGCAGTACCTCCACTCACATAGGTTTCATTTTTTAAAGTGGAAGCCAAATGCACACATTTTGGAGGTAAATTATGCAGAAAAATACTTTATATTTCTGCTGAGGCAAATGATTTTTAAGTAGGTCTCATAATTACCTTGGGTGGAGAATGTGCTTTTTCTCTTTGGTCTATTCACTTGCAGTTCATATGAGGAAGGATTATATTACTATCATTACACAAACACTTAAATGGGTCCATTGATTGTTTAGAAATGAGATATCAATGACAGTTAATTATTCAATAACTGATCATTAATTTTGGGCAAATGATCAGAGACCTTTAGGTCCTTCTAATTTTGCTTGGCTCAAAGGAGAAAATGAAATCTGTTTGTTAAAAGCATACGGCACACTACTAAGCATTCATTTTCATTCTGCTACACTAAAGTAGTGTTTTAAACAGATTCATGAAATGTTTTAATACTACTCAGGCAAATCTATCAATAAAGAGAAAGTTAAACACACAGTCAAGGGGATTATTATCTAGCTGTCTGTATCTTTCATCTAACCTGACACCTTGCCATGCATTTTTAGTGGAAAACAATTTTTTACTTACTTAAACAGCCTGCGTTTAATTAATCATTCTTTCTCTCTTTTCCTTGCATTTTAAGCTATCCTAAGGAGATCAAGGACTGCTCATACCTACTGGGCTACAGCAGTACCGGATGATGTTCAAAAAGCATTGCTTATATAATGAGGTATCATCAGTCCTTACAATTTTAATTAAAGTTTATTCAAAGTTTGCCTACCCATACCTGTGTCATTACCCTATCGCCACATCTCGAAGATTTGCTCATGATTAATAAGCAACACAACATCTTCTCTCACTCCATCTGCAAGGGATTGAGCTCTAAAATTTCCAAAGAATAAATTAAAGTAGAATTAAGGTTACAAAATAGAGAGAATGTCAAGCTGAAACTCTTTTCATTAACTCAATACTCACTTCTGCCAAGGTCTGCAGCACATATTTGATTCTATAACATCCGTGTGCTGAGATCATTCCAATATCATAATAGAGCACATTTAAAATGAGCGATTGAAAACTGCAGTTTTAACTCTAGGTTTATTTGCTTTTCTTGGCTAGACGGACAAAAACTAGCCTGGGTGGAGATCTAGTTTCCGTTCACTTCAGCAGAGCTAATGCTATGTTTGGAGAGTGCAATGAGAAATCCCAGGGATGGCAGAGTACTCTGAGAAGCTTGCTAGTGTCACTTCAGCATGGGCCATAGTCTTASTCTGAATTCATTTTAGTAGTTTAAGTTCCCCTGATAAACACTGCCTGTAACTCAGTTTCCAAGAAATAGTGTGACAGCTGATAAACTGGTCTATCATGTGCACTGTATATTTTGAGAAACGTTCTACAAAACTTATTAGAATAACAGTAGRGCTGTGAATAATTCCCACGTGTACAATCAGGCCAGGAGCAAGCCTTGGGAAACGTACCCATGTCCCTTTTTTGTGGTGCAAAACAGACTGGAAAATACAGTCTCATTAAGGGAGCCACTGTTCTGGCAAAACAGTAAAGAAACTTCGTTCAAAATTGCAGCTGTGTCACTTTAGCGTGAGTGTTACTTATGTGATCACCAGAGGTCAGTGTCACCACAGAGTGTGGCACAGAAAGAGAGACAGGGAGAGAGAGAGAAAGAGAGAAAGAGAGAGAACGAAATGCTGTTTAGAAAAGATGAAAATGAGCTTGCCTGTTCCCTCCAGAGTTTGCCTGTGCTCCAACACCAAGTACAACAAATTTACAAGCCTCCCTATTATTAGTGAGATTGAGGGTGGATGACTGAAGGGAATGCTGAGAAGAGAAAAAGAGAAGAAAAAAAAAGAGAAGAAAAAAAAAAATCTGAGAGCTGGAAGGAAATGGGAGCTGGAATAAAAGCATGACTTGGCCGGGTATGTTACAATCATAAAAGATATTGCCTTCAGTTTCTCAAGCAGACAAGTTCCACCTGTGTTAAGGCATGCACCTAGCAATATAAATTATTGCCAACTCCAAATGCTCAGAAATTATGAGACTAGCTGAAAGTATTTAAATAAATTTTTAAAAAGTTTTCCTTTGTCCACAGTTCTTTTGTCATATTATCAAGTTTTGCTCTGCTAACGTAACACCTGAGAGTGTGYGTGCATGTGTGTGGTTTTTATGCATGCATTTTTAATGACAGGTGAAACCTTCAGGTTGTGTAGTCTGCCTCCTGGGGTTACAGTTTAAGAAAAATACAAGATCCAGACTAAAACTCTGGTAGCTGGGAAGACTGCTTCCCTGCTCACTTTTTTTGGACAAATGATCTGAAAGCCGTGGCCTTTGTGCATGGGTCAAAGAGGTGATGGAAAAGTGTGTGGGCTGTTGCTCCCTCACCATGGTGTGCCATGAGTGCCCAGACTCGGCGTATCAGCTGCCCATTCCCCCATCCTTTTGTAACACTCACTCTGCAGATGTATTGGGCTGCAAGTGTGCATGCAGTGCAGAACAAAAGCTATGATAGTGAGCAAGATCACCAAGGAAAATTGAAAGGCTCACACCTTAGCCTTCCTGGGACACCACTCGTCTGTGGCGTGTTTTACAACACTTTTTACCACTTTGTGCATACTGGCAGTTTTGGAGGTTAATCTCCTACCAGTGCTCAAGCAGATAGCAACAGTGATGCAAATATGGTACAGAGAAGACTCGGGGTTATATACCTTTAGTCTAGATGTTCTATATAGTCATTATTGCTGGATATGATTACTGCACAAGTATTATCATGATGAAAAAAATCAAAAAATCTTTTTGTAGGATTTGTTGTCTGACAATTGCAACATATTTCATTAGAAAAGGAGCAATGGGCTTTAAGCAATGACTTTTTCCCTWCTGGAGTGTATGGAGCTCTGTATGGTCTTTGCAGTCCATCAGGACTTTTTCCTTTTGCAAGACTGTGGTTCAAAGATCAATCGTCYCATTTAGCTTAGAAGTAATAGTATAACTGTCTTGAGAGAATGGAACTTGTTTTCAGGTTCCCTCTATATAAAGATGTATCCTAACATGAGTACCTTCTTTTTCTGAATGCATTAATTGTCAGATTTGGAAAAGAGCCAACTTAAAAATATCAGGTCTRGAGAATCATTTCTTGCGTAACCCAAGACATTTTTTACACCTGAGTAGCACAGACAGTCTCTGATAGGGAGGGCATATACCTGATACCAGTCAGAAGTTAAGTATTTATCCAACCATATCAACTGTTCTCAGTTCACTCCAGGGCAAAGTCCTCTTCAATACTGCTCCAGAAAAATGATACAGCTTATCAAAAGGAATTATCTAGATAATGTCATGATGGATACATGACAAATTTGCTTTTTCTGCAGAAGTCTTAGGGCTAAGCAAATACAAATTGAGCCTGTTTCTCAGGGCAAAATGCAAGCTGATTTTTGCACAACCAAACAATGAAAAGTAGGCCAGTTCTTCAAACTGAGCTTAAGAGAAGCACAAACTAAAAGTCCTGAAGCAGCCAGTCTATGATGAGCACCCTATATTACTAAAGTATATAAATACCTGACAGTTTAGTATATTTGTCCCAATAAATCTCTGTGATGGAGAACCGAGGCACAACAATTTTGAGTTTAAACTTCTATTCTTTCTAAAGTAGGGATTTGAATAAAGTTTTCTTGAGCCCAGGGGTAGTGCTTTGACTGCTGTGTGATCTACCTCAGTGGCTTCAATCATGCAACACAGGGATGCTATTATAGGTTGCACTGCAAAGCGCTGAACAAGTATACAGCCCTACTTACAGTCGTACTCTCTGAGATCCAGGATCAGGCTACACAATTCAGGATAGTAGACCCTTGYATGTTCACGCTGCTGCATTGAATTAATGGCATAGGGCTTACATAAAACCAAACAAAAAATACAAACCTAACGCAAGGACTGGGTAAAATTGCCTGTTTTCAAATGTTTGTTTTCCACTAAACTCTTTAGAAATATTTTACTACATACTTTCTTGCAGTAATCATTCCTTTTTCTTTCCACTTCAGGTATATTTCACCTTTCCAAAATATGCACATATTTTAAATTGAGGCATCTCTTTATCCCAGAAAGAATTAACACAGTTTTGGGAAGAAGCACTTCCCCTAAAAATTGTAACAGAGGAAAAGTGCTTTGTCATCTCAAATAAACACCACTTCTGAAATTCTCAGAGCTTTTTATAGTTTAGACARGTCTTAAAATATTAACTCAAAAACACTCTCCAGTCATATTTAATGGTGGTTAGGGAACAACACACTAATTGTAAAGTAATAATAATAATAATAATAGTCTATGTCAGTATGGTAGCTAGTATGGATGAGTTCATTTAATAAGTCTGATGAAAAGCATGAAATTTAATTAATGCTATTTGGCAAAATTCCGAATTGTGTCAAGACTCTGCAGCAGCCCACTCCTGTGTTAACCCTGTGGTGGCTGGTGAGCCTCTAGCGACAGCCAGTTGAAAAACTTGCTGTGCTAGTTAAGCTGCCGAGCCCTGTTCCTTCTTTACTGTTTTCACTTTTGAGGGGAAGAGAAGCRTTAAGATACCTCACATAGCAAAAACAAACAAACAAAAATCTCCCCAAAGGATGAGCATGTATAAAGATACAAAGACATACCRTTACCTAAATCTGCCTGGTTGCCCAGGATGGGGTTGCACCCTATATAGGGTAATGCCCTGGTAGACTTTCAGTTCAGAGAGAAAAAGACACCAGCCCAGTCAGTGCAAGAAAATCCCTTCTTGTGTCTGCAGACTTATGTTGGCGGTGCCTGAATTTGTATGGGATGTTTGAACGATGGAAGAAGGTCTGTGTAGGGTTATTTGTACTGCTTAACTGCAGGTACTTAATATAGATATCTGCCACTGGAAACTGCCCTAGGTTTCCTAATTTCAGTGAAGAGAAATAGGTTCCAGAAGGAACTGAACTTAGGTGCTCTAAATCACTCTCTACAGGAATCTACTTCTCTCTCTGGCTAGATAAAGAGGATACGAATGTTCCCAGCTTGGATACTTAATTATCGTATACTTCTCTAGTTAGATACCTAAGCTGTGTGCCTCAAGCTACCTATTAGCCAATGTTGGATATCCTCTCCTGCTGGGTGCTCAGACTGATGCCAGCAAGGGTAGCCTGCTTGTGCTACAAGAAGAGGAGAGAGATTTGAGGAAGAGAATAAATTGAAACAATTCAGAAGTTATCAAGGTTCTAGATGTCAAGCAATTGATTAGCATGTCTTCAGAACTTTAAAATGACAGCTGATTTGCCCATTTGAAGGAAGAAGAGAAGACTGCTAGACAGGAATAGGAGATTGAAAAAGAAAATTCCATGGAAGGAAAAGAGTTTGGTTACAGGCCCAGGGGATAAACAAATAGGTTGTGTTTCAGTTTTGGTCTTRCTGTCAGTGACACACAGTCACAGAATGCTGAAGAAGGACAAAGCAAAAGCCTGAAGACTTCTGGTGTTCCTAACACCCACTCAGCCTCCCACAGCCTTGGTAACTCCTACTCAGAGACCCTGTTATTTCTCCCGCATCTAACCTGCAGGGCAGGCGTACTGTGTACTGCATCCTGAGTGTCTGTTGTCTCATATCTTGGTTTTCCTCCCCTGGGAACTAGATGGTGGTCTCAGACCTCACCCCACAGGCAGGCAGATGCTTTCAGGGCTGTGCTAAGACACAACTGGGAAGCATAAAACTGAGAAGATTTCTCCTAGGCCCYGCTGAACAATGGGTAGCCTCTGGATCAACTGGAAGGTAGCCCTAACGATCCAAAAGTAATTTTAAAGGTGTAAAAGCATAGTTTTCTCAAGGAAAAATAGTTTTCCTGGTTCCTGCAAGACAGATTGTGTTTTTACAGGCTGCAGTCTCTCTAGCTACATATTTTGCTGTAACCCCTACACAACTGAACTGTGACTACAGCTACATGCCAGTTCAGTCTGCTCTATGCCTCCAGACCTATAGCTGCTGCCTGGTATGTATACTAAAAATCACCAGATCTYCCAGCCTATCAGTCTGATGCTTTAGTTCTGGGCACTCAGCTGAYAGCACTCCAGATTGCAGTTGTAGTACTGCTTACAATGTTTTTTTGGTGATAAAAGGTTTCAATTTGGAGTTCTGCCTTTGTTCAAGTGAAAACTCATCATTCCAGTTCTCACAGGCACTGAGATAAACAGCTTGCAGACAGGACTCTCCCTCCCTCTTTCCAATTCCTGTCCTCTACAGCCTGGGACTATCACAGGCAGTTAGTGAAAGTACTTGCAAATAGCACAATTTCATACTATTTGAAGCCATGCTGTGCTACTTATTTCAGATTCTAAATTACTAAATTATTTTTTTTTCTTCAGTGCATGATATTTTAATACATGTGGTGTATATTTGTGTATATGCAGGCTCCTTTACTTTTGAAAGACCACCAGGGAGACTTGCTGGCAATTTATTATGGAGAAGGAAGTAGAAATGGATGTGGATTGTTAATACCAGAATATCACCTGCCATCTGGATAGGCTTAACACATGATAAACTGTGAGGTTTGGACACAGATTTGTGGTGCTTGAGTAGACTGCTCAAAAGCCTGTCTATGTTGGCTTAACCTATCTCTCTTCCTGTAGAGCCTTAAACTGTTTCTTTTAACAAAATGAACACAGAACAACAATTTTGAGATGTAGGAGCCTCAAATTTAGGCTCCTACAAATTTAGGACATTAAACTAGAAATGAGACTGGTTTTAGAACTATTCTGTCCAGTATTTTTAGATTCAGCATTTACTGTTAAAGAGTTGTAGATTCATAGATTATAAAATCAAAAAAGGACAATTGGATTCATCAATTTTTTTACCTCCCATGTAGCAAAGACCAAAAGTCTCTGTTAAAATTCTTGGTTTAGTGCCAAACCTCTTAGCTCTTCTTGGAGGTAGACTATATCATCTACCAAAAATATCCAGTCTTGCTTTAATAATTCTCTTGTTGGGAAATCTACTGAATGTGCTAATGTATGTTTTAGGAATTAATTACTCTTACTGATAGAAAATAAACTTTATTCCTACTCTGAATTTGTGTAAGTTCAGCTCCTGGTCATTGGAACTTGTTACAGGTTGTCGGCCAGAATGAAGGAATTATCTTTTTCTCTTCCATATACGTTCTCCTAGACTTGATCAAGTCACTCGTTACTTCAACAGCTCACTAGAATAGGATTGTTAGAGTTGTGATGGCCCAAGGATACAAATAAAGAAGACTTTATAAGGACAGGTAGTATTTTTTATAAGACAGGCTGATACAGCTGGAAAAAAAATAAAKGGGACATTTAGGACTTCTGTGCCTAAAAACTCACCTTTTTTATTTTTTCCAGTGATATCAGTTAGACTTATAATACTTCTTCCTGCAAACTTTGCCTGGCTTATGAACTGAACAGACAGAATTTATTGGAGTTGGTCATTATAGGAATGAGTTATAAAACATTCTGTGAAGATCAGAACTGAATACAGTGTTTCTGTAGTATTCAGACACAAAAGGTGCACAGTGTTCATGAACTCAAAGACTACAGTACTTTTTGGCCTCAACATTACAGTAGGATCCTTGATTTTGAGTGCCTTGTTCTTTTCAGAACCGTGTCCTCCTGAGATGGAGCTGGTCCCAGGACAGGCTGTGGGCTGTCAAGGCCCGTGCTCGCTCTTCTCCCCCTTTTTTCTCCACGCTGCCCTGGAAGGGCAACTTCTCATTTGGCTGCAACACTATATTGCTTGCTTGTATCCAGGTTATCAAGCAAACCAGCTGACACTGTGTCACTGGTCTGTCTTCTTCTTTATTTATCTCTGCTGCAATGTCACTATCATCCTCAAATTTTATCTGTGATCCTTTCGTCTTCACACAAATCACACAAATGCACTTTTGGAGGGAACTCAAAAGACCATCCAGAGCATATTCCTATTTGAAATTAGATGCACATAAACTTACACTCTCCTGACATATTATTTAATGAGTTCTTAAAAGTCTTCACTGACAGATTACAATYTTGTGAGGTATCCTCTTTGTACAGGTCACTGTATTATATTTTAGTAAGTTCTTGCAAACACCTGTTCTAAGTCTTTTCCTCTCTCCTGACACAAATATTTCATAGCATGGCATTAAAAACTGATCCCCAAGGACCTGACTAGGAAAACATAATTTCTGTGAGAATTCCCTGTTTGCAATTACAATATAAAATTGTGCTTTTAAGCTATCCAACCTATGCCATGTTGAATTTATTATCATTTTATTTTCTTAATCAAAATTGTGAGGTACAAAGTCAAATGCCTTACCGTACTTGTATGAACATGGTTGCCTTTATCAACCAAACACATGCAATATTTGAAAGCTAACAAGCTATCCAAGATACTTTCTTAATCATGCCTACTTCTTTCTACTAGAAATACCTGAACCTAATCTCTCCTCTGCCAAGCCCTTCTGCTAGCTTATTTTAAATACCTCCTTTCAGAAAACTGAGGGGAAAAGGATTTTATTTGGGGAAAGGGGGAGAAGCAGAACTGCGTTTCTTTCTTTCTCCTTACCTCCTGTGACAGTCTAGAAGAAAACAACCTGGCTAAGTAGTATACAGACAAAATTAAAGTGAAGCTGTTTTGGAAAAAATTCTCATTTACTTTGAAAAAAGTGATATATTAGCTTGTAAATGATGTGTTTGAAATTAGAAGTGTGACTAGGTTAAGTTTATATTGATTGCTAAAACTTAAAAAAAAGTGAATTAAAAAACCCAACAACCCTAACTACTATGATTTTCAGAACAAGCGAATGAGAGCATCAAGTAATGAAGTAAAATTAAGCTGTTTCTCAGTAATCACAGTCCTCCTAATTTCTTGGCTCTTAAACATCTGTTCCTTACTCATCAAAGAAAGATTAAAAGATTAGATTAAAAGTATATGGACAGTGTAGACAGGTATTGAAGAGACTTCCTTAACAAAGCAGGTTTTTTTCCTATCACATCCAAAGTGAAACAGAACTTTGAATTAATTTTCTCCAGATATTTTTCAACCATAATTCAGTGTTTCCACAGAGTACCCTTGCTGAATCAAATGCTTTGGAAACAGAGGACAGCAAAAAAATTGAAAGTGATTATTCACAATAGTAATTTTCATTCTATCCATTTACAGCAAGTTTCATGATACTCTTCTCCTCAGTTCCCCTAACTCAAATCTGGCTGAAGCAAAGACTTAAGTGCAACATATTTTAACATAAGGTTTAGCTAGTAAGAGGTAATGAACACCTGTATTAAAAGAGATTATTACCATAAAATGATACATGCATTCAATATTTACCAGATTGTTGAATTATTTTGTGCTCAGGTTTAAGGAACTACTTAGTGTCCTGGGCTTGATAATGCGGTACCCCTTGGTAAAYATTGTTTTTTAAATGGTGACCACTGTACAAATTTATACTTGCTAATGGGAAGACCACAAAGCAAACACTACTAATTGAGCAAAATCATGGCACTTCCTTGGCTCATATGTTTGACTTGACATACAGCGACAGACACAATGCAGCTCCAAAGTGCCTGCCAGCAAAACAACACTATTCATACCACCAGGCAACACAGAAAGACTAAGGTAAAACATAAAATTGTTGCCATTCCTTGCATAATGCACACCTGTGTAAGAAGCCAAATGACTACACTCAAACCACACATATAACTTCTCTTATTGCTCCCTTCCACTTTCTTTCAGATTTTTTAGTCTTTTTTATGTTTGTGTTTTTATATTCTGCAAGGCAAAGGCATKGTTAATTGGTCTACCTGACTGCAAAGCTTTTCCTCAAACCAGCATTCAAAGGGCCTGTCTTACATTTTTTCATTTAAAGACTCATTCAGAAGAGGAATCAGAGTATCATCCTATCATCACAGGGCTCTACTTCTGGACTGTAGGAAGGGATATTTCAATACCTACAGAACACAGACTTCAGATACACARCTTAAAGAGGGCTTCACAGCCACTGCAGAATGGCCTGGAAAGCAAAGCTAGTGAGACCCTCCATGCACTTGCCACATCATTAATCTACAGTTGCACCCARCTATTCTGTATTTTATGCAGAGTGAGCACGGATTCCCTGTGTAAGTGATGTAAAATTACTTACTGGGTGTAAATGCTGTGCCACTGTTCTAACAGACCTTAAGAAGTTGCAGGCTACACACTGCAAGATTTTTCATTTTAAATGCATAGAATTGAAGGGATTGTAAGATTATTTAAAGAAACTGTTTATTTGCTGGCCCTTAACTTTCACCCATTTACCTTCAGACTGAACACTTCAATTAAGGTTGGAACATATATTCTGAAAAGACAACTTCACTTGAGATGAGTTAGACTTTCAAAAAATGGAAATCTACTACTTCCTTTAATAGAACTTTATCAGATTGTGCATCGCCCCACTTGGCTTTTCAAGCATGTTGAGAGTCAGTACAAAAAATCTGGCTTTGTATCGGGATGCAGAAAAGAAGCAAATCAGTCACAGMCAAACTTAGTGTACTGTGAATCACATTGTTTTTCAGGGAAGCCTCTTCTGAAAGATTTCATGATTTTGAAATGGATTTTGTGGTTCATGTAACTATCTACATAGCCTGGTTTGAAAATTTAAGATCCATTAGCATGTTTCATTCATGATTTGACCTATAGTTAAAAGATGAACTCCAAAGATTAAAGACTAGTATTGGTGGCTATTGTGCACCAGTTAGCCATCCAAGCTCTTTGAGCAGGAACTCTCCTAGACCTCAAACTTTTAATGGCACTACTAGCTTGTGTCTRTATGGAAAGTAGGTGTAGCAAACAATCAATCAGCAACAGAGAACATTACTAGGGTGTTTCTGATGTTGCTACTATAAATTGCAGCCTACTGTTACATTTTTGTAATTATGGAGCAATTGTGTATTTGCATAAAAATACAGGTCAGTGGTATGAGAACATTAACAGGTGTTTCTGGCACCTTATTATTTGCTTAAAAAGAAATAATGTATTATCAAAACCTGTAACATTGTCCTAATGGTGATTTTACTTCAAAATGTAGATGCTGAACCTTCACCCCATAGTTTTATAARTGGAAAAACAGAGCAACTTTGCTTCAACAAGGATATTAAATCAACAAGACTGGCTAGTGAACAGAAGAGAGGCTACTTCAGATGGATTATGGAGGGGTTTAGCACTTTAGTAACACTTTTTGATACTGGCTTCCCAAGARTCACATGTGTTGCAGAAGAACATGAGAAGCCTCACGGAAGGCTGGCTGTGGAGTTTGGGACTGCTGAAAAACATGTATTTCAGCCATTGTTAAACTTACAGGCTCTGGCAGAAAATCCTGTGGAGCTCAAGGCTTTCAAAAACTCTACTAGCATATTATTGAAGAAGCTTAAGTCTTTCCATCTCAGCTCTAGTTTTTTCAAGGTTTCAGGACTGATCCAGCCAGGGAGCACCAGGCTGTGAGATCTGAGGAAACCTCCCTTGTGAGAACCTCTCATCTACATAGTTTTCTGAGTAGGTGTCTTTGGAATGGGTGACACAGACAACAATTCTGTCTCTGAATTTCATACATAGAAAAAGTTTAAAAAGCCAAAGAGAGGTCACATAAAATGAACTGCAGTAGACGCAGCCCACAGTCTTACAAATGCTGGGTTACAGCAGACAAGTGCTTGATCTCCTGAGAAGAATGAAGAAACTACTTTATAAGACAAAGTCATCACATTAATGTGTATCAATGACACAGAAAATGGCTAATGCTAGAAGGAAAGAGAATTCCTATTTTGGGAAATGAAGATCTCATCAGGTCCTTACTAAATGATAGATTGGAATGCTACACAGATTTGCTTCAGAGTTAAAGATCAGGTTTCTGATAAAGAAAAATAACACATGATATCTCAAAAATTCCCTTCATTTTCTGTATATGAGATGAAGATCAAACAACACTGGAAATGAGAGGGACAAATTTCATAACAAGCTGAGTTCACATACTTTAAATCACAACAGTTATAATGGAAATTAGGAATGTGATCTTGCTGAAATGTATAATTATTACAGGCCTTGAGCTCTTCTGATTTAGAGCTGCATGATCATAATAAAAGTTTCAGCAGAGTATAGGACCAATATTTATCCACTGAAAATTTATCTAGGCTTCTGTTGTAGTGAATGAAGATATATGTATCTCCAGACAAAATAGGTATCTAAAATAGTAGATTAGTCTTCTGTAACTGGTACTGGGGCCAATACTGCTTAATATCTTCATTAATGACCTGGATGACAAGACCTAATGCACCCTCAGCAACTTCACAGATGATACAAAACTGAGAGCAGTGACTGACACACTAGATAATTGTGCTGGGGGGCAGCCAGCTGGAAAGTAGCTTTGCTGAGAAGGACCKAGGGGTCATGCTGGACAAGTTGAACACGAGCCAGTAATGTGCCCTCATGGCAAAGGCAGCCAACAGCATCCTGGGCTGCCTTAGGAAAAGTGTTGCCAGTAGGTCAATGGAGGTGATCCTTTTCCTCCACTCAGCACTGGTCAGGCCGCATCTGGAGTACTGTGTCTACTTCTAGGCTCCACACTGCAAGAAAGATATGGAGCTAGTAGAGCAAGTCCAGCAAAGGCCCACAGAGATGACTAAGGAGYTGGAACGTGTCTCTTCTGAGGAGAGTCTGAGAGAGGTGGGACCGTATACCCTAGACAAGAGAAGGCTCATGGGGGATCTCACCAATATGTATAAACGAGGATGTCAAGAAGATGGAGCCAGAGTCTTCTCAGTGGTTCCCAGTGACAGGACAAAAGGCAATGGGCACAAACTGAAACACAGGAACTTCCACTTGAACACAACAAAACACTTCTTTACCGTGAGGATGGTTGAAGAGTGAAACAGGTTGCCCAAAGAGGTTGTGGGGTCTCCACTCTAGGTGATATTCAAAAGCTTACTGGACAGGGTCCTAAGCAACTTTTTGTAGCTGGCACTACTAGAGCAGACAGCTTGAATGAAATAATCTTCAGAGGTCCCTTTTAACCTCAACTATTTTGTGGTTCTGTAAATATCTCTCTCCCTTGAGCCTACAAATAGACAAATAGCTTAGAGAGGGCATTACATTTTTAGACCACCAACAGCAGCTGAGACCATGTCTACCCTACACTTAGTTTACTCATTTACACAGTTACTTTTCCTGCTCTAATTAACTTTAGCTATACTTCTTTTAATGTGAGCTATGCCAGGGCTCCTGACTTTTACTTATGACCTTGCTTAAAATGGGACAAATGTTTGATAGTTAGGATGGTCTTTTTTAGTCCTGAGTAAGCCCTGTGGACTGGGCTAGGTTTCAAAACTCCAGCTTTGATTCACACTTATTTGTACTGAATGTATGGTTATTAACAAATTTAAATCTAAACCATTTCATTAGAATGAATATATGCATTAGGATATGCTGTGTGTGTGCAGGGCAAAAACAGTACAATGTTAATATCACCTTGCCTTGTTTAACTGTAAAGTTATTTTGCATATGAGTTTATTGAATAAATGTTACATCTGCTAGATGATTATATTTTTCTAACATTTATCATTTTCTTTTTTTGTTCAATCCTCATATGCCTATTCTGTACTCTCTATGGAGAATACGTTATATGTTTCTGGCACTCTCTTTTCTTTTTTCTCACTCCATCTTTGATTCTACACAAGGGAGACACATCAACAATTACTATTTGTTAATGTCATTTAATATTTCTCCAGATCATTTTGTTTGTGTTCTCACTTTTAAGTTACTTGGCAATTTATAAAGTATATATGTATGCTACCTAGTTTATCACTAATACGAAAAAGATTACATATGGCTGCAAAGATCCATTTACCAGTGAAATCATTAAGGAAACTTAGTCATTGCTCATGATGAAGTCTTTACTCTATGGAAATTAACAGGAAAATGTTATCTTGGACTTCAACTCAATTAAGATTTCAAACACCTCACCCTCCCCCATGTACTTTTTATTTTTGACCATTTGACCACTGCTCAGTATGTTCATCAGTATGTGCAGCAGTGTAGAATCTCTTAACGGAGTTATATGAGATGTACCATCTTCAAACAGAGCTGAGAAAATCCTGGCCAGGGAAATATTTGTAAACACATGAAAAAACAGATTTTTTTTTTTTTTTTTTAAGAACAAAACATGCACATCTTGATCTTTTTCAGGAGGAAGCGGGGGAAAAAAAAATAGAAGTAGGAGTAGTGGGCTGCAGGGAAAGCTATCTTTTCTCACTAGTGACCTGCACAAGGCATTCTTCAGTGCAATGCTGCTGACAGAAGTACTAGAATACTCTGCAGGTCATCTCCCTTGTGACTGAAGGAGGTTTGGATTTTCCAGTATTGAAAGAAATACTTAATAGTATCTGTGGATTTCTAAGAATATACAGTAAAGTACATTGATTGGTATTAAAATAAGAAATCTTGGCTTATATCTGAAAACAACCTTCCTTTTCCCCCCTAGAAAAGAAGAAAATATTCATTAGAAATCTCAAGCTGTGACATTATGGAAAGAAACAAAATGCAAGATGTGTTTATACTAGAGTTGACATCTCTCTCTAGAAAATCTCTGATACAATGTATGCCTGTAAACTAAAATAATTTACCCATAACATAAAACAATTTATGTTATGGGTCTCTCTACTTATGATAGGAGATACTCTTTGACACCACAAGTTTTAGAACTTATAAGTCATCTAGAATTTATTTTGTTTCCTGAAAAAATAGATTAGAAATTGGAATCCTAATCTATCCTAAGAAAGAAAACATAAAAAAAATTTCTGGTCATGTATAGAATAGCTGTGGGGATTTGCATGGTTCCTGGACCTGTAAAGACAGCTAGGTTTTCTGTTTTGCATTCGTTCAGATGAAGTTGCAGTAAAACAACCTGTTTCATCATGTCATCTTTGCTGTACATGTATGTTCAATAAATGCTTCATGATACAAACATTACCTTCTATACTTACTCGAAAGTCTTAACAGATACACCTGAGTACAGTACACACTTCAGCACACAGAACTGATTGGGCTAGAAACCACGGAAGTTGTTAAAGCAACCTCACAATCACTTTTCCTCTTAGGTCAAGTTAATGTAATATAAAGACTGCCATTCAGTGGTTACTTCTGTCAACTGTTTATATTTCACATAATTCTCTYGAAGATGTATTTGATGAGAAATCTCATCTAATTAATGAAAAATTAACAGTGGTAGAAATATATGCAACTTCCCTTTTTGGACTTATGCAATTGCTATTTCAAGTCCTTATTTCTGTGGAATATTTGTAGGGCCTGTAAATCTCYTTAGGACCTGCATTAAAGGAGTTTTAATGCAATGGCATAAATTACTTCATTTTTTTCTAAGCAAGTGATTTTCTAGATTCCTGTTAGAACTACCCGTAACATACACCTTACCACATTGTGAGATGCTGATTTTTACAGTCAAGAAAAGCAAACATGTCTGTTGAGTAGCAGCTCTGAATACTTCATCCTCTTAGATGTATCATCAAACCAACACTTACAGCCCTTTTATTGCTGTGCTAGCCAATGAAGTGTGTTCACTCGCTATGAGCTCTTTAATCAACTGCTTGGATTACTTAAAGCACCCAGATAGTTGGTTTGAATTTAAACATTTGGACAGAGCATGACCAACAAACAAATGGCAGGCAAGACTGGGCAATCCAGRTGGATTTTGGAACCTTATCTCCTTCCTAAAGAGGCCGAATTTCTGATTTTCAGACTTCACATAAAACAGAAAAGCAATTCAACATTTTTTTTCTTTTTGGTTGTTATACAGTTCTAATTCTGAAATGTGGAAAGTCAAAGGCCAGCTAAAGTAACAGGGGAGTTTTTTTTTTTTTTCCACCTTTCATTCTTGTTTTTTGAGCATCTCCATTTTTAGGACCATGTAGACCATTTAGGTCTCTATTTTAATCCAATACTGACCTTGGACTGTTTAATGACCTTTGCATGCTATCCCTTTCTGAAATCAGAATTTGAATTCATCATACAAGACCAAATATTTGGTTTAATTATTTTCAGGTCACTATCCAATAATAATTAGCTAAGAAAAACAGTATTTATTGTGTTTATGAAAAACAATATTTAAGGCTGGAAAACCTCATTAATGAACTAAAACCATATTTCCATATTTCTTCACATTTGCTCAATTTTAAGACAATTTTATGATACCATTTAATCATTTTAAATTGTTGAATTGGAGATTTTCCAAATTTCCCTAATTTGAAGCCACAAAAATTTTAACCATGTCCCAGAGCACCCTCTTCATATATTCTCTCTCTGAGTATATATGTTAATGTGCATTAATTATACTCTTTCTAAGTACTGTACATGTTTCTGACACGAGAATTCTACATTACAGTGAAGGATTATTGTACTTTCTAGGCCCACTGCAGCTACAGCAGCTTCAATCACTTTAATATATTTTATAACAAGTAGCATTTAATTAACAGTACATCTACTGTCCAAGTGAAGGATCCAGTTCTGCACAGGTTTAGTCACACACTTAATTTTGTGCACTGTGAATAGTCCTATAGAACTGGCTGCTTTGTTAAAAGAATGGGTTTCTAATTCAAAAAAACACTTAGATTTTCACTTCTATGTGAGGCAACTGGCACTGCAAAGGTGTGGAAGAGGAATGAGAACTATGGCTAAGAAAAATAAGGTGTTTTGGACAGGATYAGGAGATTAACCTATTCTTTATTTTTTAAATGGAATAGATTTGCTGGTACTGAAAGGTAATAATTTCTTTTGCAGATTTTTTTATGTGCTCTTAGTAGCTCTTTCAGGGATGGTTTTATAGTGAATGTGTGGGACASTATATAACTGTGTTGGCACTGGAGCTTTTTTCGGCAATTAGTTCCCTGTATTCTGAAGGAGAATCTTTTTGAGGTATCTTTCATCACTTTTTCAGAACAGCTGAAGCAGGAATCCTTTGGAGCTTCAAGATAAGTCAATATTAAGCTTTTTGAGAAAGGATGGAACAGCTTAAAGAATCCTTTTTTGCTCTCATTCCAAAGTCATACGCTTTCCACGTCTGCTCCATTCACTCAGTACCTGAATATCCTTAATGTCAGAAATACAATATTCTGAATCTAAGGGTTATAAAAAGTATCACTGTACACAGGAGAGGTCCCAGGGTATTTTCAGGTTCTTAGAAAGTGACTGCTTTGTGTTTAGTTTTGGGCTTTGGTCACACTTTGCATCAGAGAGGTGAGTGCAGAGAAGATGGGAGCTCTAGCTACCAGCACTAAGCCTGCATTGCTTAAGACTGGGATACAGAAAACACAGGATGGTCCTATGCTACACTAAAATTCAGCCTTTCCATTGAAAGCTTAAATCTTTAAGAAATATTAAAAAATTAAAGAAACATTAGCTAATTTCACATGGCAATGACATTGCAGTATTCAGTTAGCATGYATATATACATTTAAGCACAAGTCTTAAAATACTTCCTTCAGAAATAATCTAGTTCCTTCATACTGGTGTTTCACTGCAAACTATTTGGATGCCCACAGTGCTTGAAAAATTATTGCTTAACCTTTCTGTGAAACCACTAGGTGGAGATGTAGGTTTACCAAGCTAGGCTTGCAACGAGGCTTTAAAAGACACAAGATTGAAAATCCCTCTTAAAAAAAAAGAAAAAGAAAAAAGAAAGAAAAGTACAAGATTGATAAATTATGTATCTTGTTGGTTACAAATTCCAACACATCTTTGAAGGAGGAAAAACGGGAAAAAACTAAATGCTCAGTTGTAAAATTGTCCAAGCAAATTATTATTTTTTAAGACATAAGTTCTGATGTTTAAGACTCTGAGAGAATAATCGCTTCATGTTATAAATTGTCTGCTGCCAATACACACACATTTTCCTTTATTCTCCAACCAGCTGCTAGCTCGTGCTATCAGTGGTCAGGAACAAACAAACAAAACTACCCCTAAATTTTGTAGTCTGCTTTCAAACTTTCAAACCAGTGGAAATATTCCAGCAACTGGCAGATTTCAGGACTGTTTGCTCAAGTTGTTTTTAATTCTAGGACTTTTTCAGCATCTTGATACTTAGTATATGATGTAAAAAGCAAAGTATGGTATTCCGAGCTGCTTTCTTTAAAACCAGACACATTTCTTTCTGTCATACATTGTCTGCCATGTGTGCTTAATCATCCAAAGGGAAATCAGAAGTCAAATGAAACATTTGCTTATGTGTAACTGCTTCCGTTTTCTTTTCACATAAACCTCTCCCATCTCTACTGGCTATCTGTGTGCACTACAAACTCTCCCACAGCAGACACCACAAATCTCGGCATTTACCAGCAGGGCAGAGTCATTCAGGATTCATTCTTTCATATATATCCCCTTAATGCAAAYGCGCCTGCAACCTTTGTAATTTTTCCAATGGGTGGAGAAACAAGTGCTATCTTGATTTCCAGCCCCAAAGCATCAAGAAGTTAACTAAGGTAGTTCAGATTCATCTACGGGCTCTGTGCTTTTTTTTTTTTTTTTAATGTAACTTTCAAATTCTTGTTTTCTTGTTAAGAAATATTTAGTAATGAATCCACCTCCTTTGGAAGCCTTAGGAAAAGAAATGTGTGGCAGATTGGTTAGGAGAAGGTCAGTATCTTCATAAAAATGACCCTCCCTTTTTATAACCTTGGATAGACCTGCTTTTAGCCAAGTGTGTAAGATTTAATATCATTTACTACAAGCTCTGTAATTCTGCTAATAGTGTATGCAAGTCTAAGGTGGAGTTAGATACCTCTTATGTCAGTTCTAGCTTATTTTTCTCTGATTTCTACTAAAGACTTCTTGCTTTGTGAGCAAAATGCGGAATTATATTTCATAAGTAAAACCTGAGTATTGTGATATGCAATTGTCCAGTGATGCGATTTTTCTGTCAGYTGCTTGCAATTTTCTAAGACAATTTCAAGGGAGGACAGCAGCAACGAGGGTAACAGCTAAATATTTGAATAAATTAAGTCAAAAGAAGGGAGGCATTTTTCTTTCTGCTAGAAAACTCTTTAAGGAACCCCTCCCTCCGTCAGACAAACTCCCAGAACTCGTGATGCAGCCTCCTACCACTGCATTCATGATATTAAAGAGGAAATGCAGGTTGTTAAGAAGATAAACAGTGAAGCTCTTCCAAAAGCTAAACTTGTGAAAGGGGAACTGTCATAGTAAGAAGCCTAAGAAAAGGGACCTTCTTGTGCAAACACTGCTCTAATTTTGCAGATGGTGGATCCCCACACCCTAACAATAATATTTCCTCACACACTCGTCGTACCCTTCACCCTTGCTGCCCTACCCAATAAACATAGTTAACTACAAACAAGGAGCCTGGTTCTTTATGTAAGATCTAAAATCGTTCAAGTCCCTTCAGGACAAAATACTTCAGGTTCTGCACAATGGAAATAAAATACAAAATATTTTTTGTGAAGATTATAAGGAGGCCTAAAAGCTACCAGCAGCCAGTAAGTTAGCTGGCAGCAGAAAAGCAAAAGTAAAACTGGTTGAGGAGGAGGCAGAGTACAATTTTAGGTTCAAAGAACTGTGTAATTTATTAGTATTACAAAAACGTCTGTCTTTTTAGAAATACATGTGTTTGACAACTACATAAGCCAAAAGTTCTCATTTAAAGAAAGAAAGAAACAAACAAAAATCTCTGAGCCAGATAGAAAGGATAGGGTTAAAGTTACAATTTGCAAAGCATTACCTTCAGGAGGAATCTCTCTGCTTTTTGCAAAGCAGAAAGAGTCACTGAGGTGAGAGGTTTGTGCTGATGAAGGGCAGCCTGCCTGCCTCTGGGCTAACACATTAGCCCCATTCCAACTAAAAACTTGGTTTTGTACTAATCCAATTCAGATCTTTATCCCAGCCAACCCCCTCCTTCCACCTCCTCAGCCGAGAATATGCCCATCTTTTCATCCTACATTAGCTCTGAATGCCTCCTAATCAGTTACAGATTGAGAAGGAAAACGAAGAGCTCCTATATTAAACATTTTTTTTTTCTCCTCAAATGTTAAATATGAAGTTCTTCTTAAAAAGCATTTCCTACTGTGGTCTACACACCTACTGAGGTACTCGCTGAAATAACCCAGCACAGAATTAAGACTCTTCTGACAGTCAGGGAAAAGAAAGATTTCAGATTAATACTAATGAAAAAAGAAAAGGAAAAAATTAGTGTCTGGCAGGAGTCTCTTTTGCTGCTAATCAGTAATGTTACATCTTAACCCTTTATATGCTACACCCCAAGCATGCCTTGGGTCACACCTTTTTTAAGTCCCATAATGATAGGACAAATTGCAAATAAGAAACAGAGAGAGGCAAGGTCAGCTGTCCGGCTTTAACATTTAGCTGCCAGCACGAAAGCTGTTAGGGGGCTCAGGGGTCCCAGTTTCCTAGTATGCCACTTCCCTCTCACCCAAACAGTCTTCTCCCTGCCCTCAGCTATCTCAGCAAAACTATTTTGCTAACATTGTTTGATTAGTTCCAGTGAGCAGCCCCTGGTTTTAAGGTTTTATAGGTGCACGCGCCACACAGGCACACACACACACACACACACACTAACTCTCAGTCCCAAAACAAACTAGAGGGCATTGGTGAGGTCCACCCTCTGATGTTCAAATCTCAGGGAAACAGATATTCCCCCCACCTTGAAACCCTTTCTACCTTTAGAGAGAATACATTTGACCAAAACACGATGCCATTCATCTTATGTGGCTGTTTGTCGATCATAGCTCCTGGAAGGATAAGCAAACCCTATGGAAAGGCATTTATCTAAATTATCCTGATAAAATGCTATCACTCCATGGGGAAAGAAAAATGAGGCAGAATGCTAGCTTGTACACAAATACTCTTCAATTACACTAACCTGGAGGAAAATTGGGACATTGAGTTGTACAATATTCTTAAAAGTTGGAGTGGCAGTTTAAAAAATRGAACACTTTTTTTCAGTGAAGTTCCTTTTTTGTGGAAATTTTGGTGGTTTGAAAAAAAGAAAAAAATAAAAATATGAACTGACTCCCCCTTTCAAACAGCAGATAGTTAGTGTTTGTGACTTTTCCCTTGACAACTAGATAAGAAGATAAATGCGTAGTTTCTCTTAATTAGCCTTTCTTAATTAAAAACACCAGAGGTATTTGTGATCATAATGAACTCTTCTGACAGAATGGTCACTTGTTCTTCTGGATGTCACTCCAGGAAAATTAGATTTTTTTTTCTTTTTTTTTCTTTTTTTTTTTACAGGGGATAAATTCTGTGTTAAGGAAGAAATAAATGATGCCTGCAAAAGCAGTGTCCCTTTTTATCTGAATGAGATGGATGTGTATCTTGCAGTTTTTAGAATGGTGTGGGGCAGTATTAGCCATCATTAGCACCCCAGTATGGATCCAATTCACTAATTACTTATGCTGTCTTGGTTCACTGAGATTTAAGTACCAAGTCAATCCCATTATCTGCAGTCTCCCAAGCTTGCCAGAGTCATCCGTCTTTTATGGAAAAAAAGCACAAGGGTTATCAATAGGACCCTGAAATACTTGGGATTTTCCCACTTCAGGAGGAGGCAAGATTAGTCCTGACTAAAGTCACATCTTCTCTAAGCTGCTACTTTGGATGTGATAAAAGTGAATGGTGACAATTATCCATAACTACATAAAGAGCAAGAGAGGGAGGGAACAAGGCAAGAGACGAGAGGAGAGAAGTCTGCCACACTCCTGCATCTGTCCTAGGGTTTCAGGCAGCTTTTCATATCACCTCAGAGCTACAAATTACAATTCGTCTGTTACAAACACGCGATAATATAGTCAGAAATCAGAAATTAAAATATTCCAAAGGCCTCAGGCCTCCTCAGAGAGAAACAGGGGGGGGGGGGAGAGAGAGAGAGAAGGAGAGAGGGAGGGAGGGAGGAAGACGGAAAGAGAGAGAGAGGAGTACACTGAGCCTCTGAGCTGCCTGTGTTGTTTGTGCCCTCCCTCCTACATCCTACATGTTTAATGTCTGCAGCAGTACCGAGGCCTTGTCTGTTTGGGATGGTTGATTGACATCTGCTCTGCCGAGAGGAAGGAACTGGCAGCTATTGGCAGCACTGTCACGTTCATTTGCACACTTTATGAAGCAGCAGTGTGGCTACTAATACAAAAAGAAATCTTCTAAGCAGCATGACATCTCTTGGAATGGAATATTTGTCTTTACAAATGATTGCACTGCTGCCAGTACTTGACATGGTGCTCGCAAACATGTGTAATTGTTGGAAGTGTAATGATGATTATTTGCATATTTAATGTTCAAACAAGTACTGGAGAAGCAACTTAGACTAAACCTTTTATGGGGAGGATTTAAATATGTTCAGCATCAGCCTGATGAGCCCCAGAAAGGAGTCAGAGTCTAAAGAAAAATCTAGTGAGCACTGCWGCTCTATGAAGAGGAGTTTAAGAAATCACCCTGGATTTGCTACTCAGACATTTTAGATGTTTATTTTGAGATAGATTTCATATGAATTCCTCTCCCATTCATTTTAATTGCTCAAAATTATATTTAAATGTAATTATACAAAAATTTAGGAATGGTCTATTTATCATGTGTCTGAAATCAGCCAAACAGCAAAGTGAAGAAAGTAGATAAGCAAGTGCATGTTTAMCAGTAACATCACTTTACAGTAAGTCTATGCATGATGGCAACAGTGCTTATTTTAACTCTTTGGCGTACATGTGGGAAGTGTGCAGGTCATGAGAGGGCCACTGATGGACCTCATTTTCTGGTCTGGAAATACAGTACTGGAATGGTTCCTCTGGAAATGAGAGCCATGCCTAGCTTGATAGAAAAGGGCTCTCGCTCTTTACTGCTGAAAGCCCTTTTCATTCTGCCTCAGAAATTGACTTTTTATTTTTCCCTTCCACAGTAAAGACATTTTTTTGATTTTGTGACACTGAGACCTAGCCAGCACATAGTCCTTGTGAACACACATACACATATGTACATACAGGCATGTACAGCTGCAGGTACGAAGAGGAAAACATTTTATGAAAGTGCTCTCCAACACTGCAAACAGCAACAATACTTTTGAAGGAAGTATTGCTCCCTTGGGAAAGATACACATTAGTTTTATCAGTGGAATAATTTCAAATGATACAGATACATGAATGGCAATTTAGCCCTTCACCTTTAGTGAAGAATTTCTTTAACTGAGGACTTCACCTCCTATTTTTTATCTTAAAGATAGACAGATGAAACTTTCCTGTCCTAAAATATTTTTCTTAACAATTAGCTTTCATCTCTCCACCCTGCCCCAATTCTTTTTTTGTCTCCTGCTTCCTCCTTCCTTTTTCTCTCTTTTTTTTTTTTTTTTTTTGGGGGGGGGGAGGGTCTATTGTGGATCACTTCAATACCAAGAGATTTATAATCACCAAATCCTACATTGTTTGAGGGGCAGCACAATAAACTTGACTCAATTATCATGCTGTAAATTGATTAAAAAAAAAATCTGATGGATGAATAGAGACTGAATATCTTCGTCTGTGACCCTGTCGTATCATCAGCGATTCTCTGGCAGGACTCCTAGTTGATTGACAATGCTGCTAATGAACACTGTCTTAGGCCATGTAATGATTTACCTGCCATGAATAAGGTTTGGCAATGCTACCTTCGCATACCTGTCAAACAATTAATCCTTTAAAAAACAGATATATTGTCCTGAAGAGTGAAAGCATCTAGAGATTAAAATAAATTTGGAGATATAAGGCAAATACACATCTGCTCATTATGGAATGTTTCTTGCTTATCTTGCTCCAAAAGCACTCCTCCATCTATTTATTTTAGTCACCTGTTGTCTCATCCTTGAATAAAGCCAGCATCTTCCTTCTTCCCACCAACTCATTAATGAGTTACCTTTGCCAATAATAAATACAGAAAGTAGAAAGCTGACTGTAGCTGTAATCACGCTTCCCCACTGAGTATGTATTGAACCTATGCTTTTTGTTTCATTCCCATTCAGCCCATATACTTGCTCAGTCTTGCCTCCTAAGAAGTTGAAAGTAAACTTTGTACAGCACCTAGCATTCAGAATATATTGTTCAATGACCTTCTAATTCTAGATACTAATCAGTCTTCCTCATCACATGAATAAAGTGAAAGTGGTTGTGTGTGAAGAATCTCTTCTCTACCACTGTTGCATGCAGCACTCATTACTGCCTGAATAGGATGTTCGCAGTAAAAAATAAGAAGTGACCAGCACAAACAAATCAACCTCCAGATAAGGAAGTAATTGTATCTGTCTTTTATTTTTTCAGATGCCATGAACTAGAACAGCCACCTAAACCCAAGTATGTTCTTTGTTGGCTTACTGAACAGTAGTCAGTGTGCTTCGACAGCTACTCCAGGTATCTTCCAATAAAACGCAACTTACCTGAAACAGTCTTCTATTTTTGTTAAGCAGGTAAATAGCTAATTGTTTGCCAAAAAAAAAAAAAAAAAAAGAGGGGAGCGAGGGAAAGGGGCAATAGGGAGTGGCTGGGAAGAGGTATGATAAGGAGCGCAGGGGCTTGTAAGGGAAACAGTTGGACTGCAAAGTTGATTTAGTTCTTTATGAAAATCTTTGAAGAAGCAAAAGTATTTAAAAAACATATGACAATAATTAGCAGCATTTCTTTGGGGATTTGTTTGTTTGACCTTAGCCTTTTAATCTGTCAAAGTATGCTAATAAGCCTGACAGACAGAAAGATAAAATGTGGAGACAGATGAACTAACTGAGAAAACATCAGTACAATACTGAATATACTTGTGGAAAAGGARTGCAATTAAATGCTACCTCAAGGCTTTGATGACATGCTCACTACCCTGGCAAAGTTGTTTCCAAATCTGGAAGGAGTGTATATATGAGGTCACTATCATTGTGTCTGGTATCTTTGAGGGTTTAACTTTGAATAGTGAGACTATTTTTGTAAGTTAATTTTCACTTTTAAATTTTAAYTCAAGAAACTGAAACACTGGTTTCTTCACATTGTCTAACAGCTGGGTACAGCTGTTACTGGATACAATTCAACAACCTATTATTGCTTATAACTTGYGAATCCTGAAACTGGTGAACAGGGGTTTCTTTCTGTCCTGAAGACAAGTAAATAGACTTGGTTTCTCATGGGATTTTTTTCTTTCTGTGAGAACATTTATGATATCTGTGTGAAGCCCATGAAAATGATAGTCCCCCAAAATCAATAGCCACTTTTGAGGAACAGTCTATCCTTCGTTCAAGGTGAATTTTAAAATCCCGCAACAGTAGTAAATGAMAGTACAAGAGTCAGTTCTTCTGTGTCAGTAGGACACAGAAAAATGAGTTTAAATTTTCTTGACTTTTTTTTTCTTTCTTCATCTGAAATAACTGGTTTTGACTTCTCACGATTACTCAGAGGACTTTTGGTGGAACTAGAATAAGGTCATATCTTAACAACAGGCATTTTGAAACAATGTGCTGCTGCTCTCCCTTGTAAAGCTTCCCAACTCCTGTTCAGCAGGAGGGCTGAGAAAACTGCTTCTGCAGGAAGTTTTATTTTTCAGTGATGACTCTACATAGCTCCAAACCTCCAGAGCCCTTCCACAAAATCAGAAGCATGATGCTGTGTTGCTTTCAAGTAAAGGACCAGTCACCCCTACCTCTACTCTAATAAACAAGCTACAAAAATAGGAGTTAAAAAATTTCCCTGGGCACATGTTCTCTCCATATCCCAGTGTACTGGAACCCAGTTCCTGATGGTGGAGATAAGAGTTGCTGAAACTTCAGAAATCAACTGAGACACGCTGTCCCTTTCAGATACCCTGCTGCCATGAGCTCTGAAACAAGAAATAAAACCCCTATCAGGATGTAGACTTCTCTTTGCTGTGTGACTAAGTTGTGCAACTCACTTTCATAAAGTGAGATTGTGAAAGAATTCTTCAAAACAAAATTTTTGCACGATATATCAGCATATCTTATTTTCTGACAGGACTTTTGAAACTTGGCTTTTCCATACAGCCAAATGAAGTATGACATTTAAAGAAACCTTTTCCAATGAGTGAGTTACCCACCCTACTTAAGCTCCCTAAAAATACACAAAAATGAAACAGACGTGTCTGAGAAGCCAGAACTGTGTCTGAAATTAGTGTCGTTGCAAAGCTTTTACATTTAGTCAACTTTATAATCACTTAAAGAGCTCATCCAGGCTTCGATTTTTAAAAACATAGCTAAGGGCTTTCTTTCTCTCTGAGCCAGATGCAGTTACAAGGCAAAAATCAACCTCGGTTAGAATAAAAAATGTGAAGATGCTTGAGCTGAAAGAGATACCCAGGGCCCCTTCTTATTTCCACCTGTTTCTAGAGAACAGAGTCACCTGCCATTTTCAGCATATCGCAGTGGTCCTTTGACCAGCACCTGAGCATTAAGGATACTGGCTCACACAGAGTGATATTACGCCTAAAGAACAGCAGCTTTAGTCTTTGACCGACTTCGACCCGCTGTAGGTGACACCTGCTGCCAAAGCAAGCGCTGGGCCCACGCGTTTCCCCGGGGAAGGCTGCGGGCGCCCCAGCCAGGCCCCYGACCGCCCCAGCGCGGCCCGCCAACCGCCGCCCTCTTCAGGTCGTTTATTCTCCGCGGCGCCGCCGCGYGGGTGGGGTGCGTGGACGAGGCGAGAGCCACGGCCACGGCGCGGGGGGATGGGGACAGTGCGTGGACGAGGCGACAGCCACGGCGCAAAGAGGCGAAGCCCCGCGCCGCGCCGCGCGCGGGCCCCGCCCCGCCGCGCGCTGCCGCCCGCCGCCAGGCGCTGCGCCCGCCATTTGCTTCGCAGCTGCCCAACGGCTGAAACGCCCTCACGGCGCGGGCGCCTCGGGGTCGGGCTGCGGAAGGCGGGGGAGAGCTGAGGCGGCCGGGCCGGGCCGGGCCGGGGTGGCGGCGCCTTTTCTCCGGCGCTGCTTGGAGAGGTGGGCCGGGGCTTTCAGAGGGGCTGACAGATCTGAAGTTTCGGAGGCTGAATGAAAGAAACACTCAGCTAACAAAACAGTGCGCCACAGAAGAAGTTTCATCTGGTCTGGCCAAATCCCTCCTTTCTTTCCGTCTTTTCTCTCCTAATAACAGCTGCCCTCTCATTCCCTGTTACTCCGCTGTGAAGAACAAAACCTCCCTCTGACTATCTGTTTTTCTTTTCTTCCCCAGAGTAGGTCTCATTACTGGTGATTAGCAGATGATTAAAACCAATTCAGCTTCCCCCAGTAGATATTTTCTCCCTGTTTGTGACTAACGCGTCAGTCTTCAATGAACGTGCTCCTAAGCTTATTAACGGGCTCAGAGGATTAGCTGCCACCGAGCGCCGCCGCTCCGATATTGTGATGCAGCGAGTGACATGGAACCATTTGCCGAGCACCGCCGGGGCCGCTGGGACTCAATATCTAAATCGCAATTTGAGTTTCCGTGTAGAGCAACAAGGGTGTGTGTGTTGGGGGGGAATCCTAGCCATAATTACAAAAACCAAACGTTTGGCCAAGACTGAAAATAGCCTTTAAACTTAAGGGCAGCTGAACAGCCTTTCCGCAAGGAAAAAAAAAAAAAAAAAAAAAAAACTGCTCCCCAATAAAAAACAAACAAATCTAACACAGCTATATAATGCAGGAGCTTCACTCACAGGGAGATTCACAGATTTGAAGGCCAAAAGGGGCTTTTACAGCCAGCTGCCCCAGCCTCACTGCATAACATACAGGCGACACTCGAGGTTTGTCTGTGGGGTGCGCATCAGATTTCTGTATCTGCTGCCTATATATTATTATGTAAACTCCCAACCTGTGTCACTCTCCAGTCAGAGATTAGAGAAGGATGCAAAATTAGAAGCTTCACTTCATTTTGCCCTTAAAAAAATGACCAAGCTTGAATGTAACTTAATAGCCAATGCAAAATAAATAGTAATAATAAAAGTCCAAATTATCTCCAGATCTGAATTAGGCAGCAAGTTATCCTGGAGGAGAAGAAGAAACGTTGTGGCGTAAGTTAAACTAGGTCACGTAAAATGTTTTCAAATTACATGCCTTTTTTCTGTGCTATTTTATGGCTTTTATTTGTTCTGGTTCTTTTAAGGATCATGATATCGAATTGCAGCCAAATTTGTAGAAATTGAATTGCTGCATTACACTTCTTTTCACTAGCAGGTTATCATACGTAAGTAGTCAGATAAAAAAATTACTTTGCACTCACACTACTTACAAGGTCAACTGTAGCTGCTGAATGCTTAGTACTAGAAAATTTGGCCATTAGTGTAGGAGGATCCAATTTGTCACTTCCGGGAGATTTCTCAATGTAAAACATCTCTTACAATTTGGAACAGAACAGAGCAAACTTTCCTAGAAATTTCCTGTAAAGTGAAATTCAAAAAGAAATATTGTTTGATTTCTGGTCAACTGAAGTATTTTATTTGGCCAGATTTGCAAAGTTTACTTTGTCTGACTTTTCTTAATTTACATTACTTTTTCAATATTCACTTTACAATACTCATTTATTACACATTATAAAAACAAATGAAAAGTTTTTAATTAAAAACTGAAAATTGAAACACTTAAGCTACTGSTTTTTAGAAATATTTTTACAAACATTTTCTCATTTTCTTAAATCTTGGCATTATGCACTATTTAGAAATGAACTTTAAAAATTCTAGATTATATTTAATATCACAGAATCTGTATTTTTCTCCTGAGGATTATTTCAGGGGAAAAATTCCAAGTGGCTTTGGTGGAGACAAACTGATGACTAAACACAGAGTTAAAATCCAAACTTTAGGCATCCCATTTTGAACACAAAAAAAAAATCACTTGGTAATGATTTTTTCTCACTCCCCTCTAAATGCTTTGAAATGAAAAGAACAAGCTCCTCCCAATAGCTCCTTTTTCACATCTTTAAATTTCTTCCATATATTTTTTCCATTGTCCTCCTTTCCAGTGCAGCTTAACTCTGAGTGTGCTGAAGCTTGAAATGTAGCTTCCGATTTATAATAGCAACAGGGCATGCTGCAAATGTCAACAAATCCCCTGTCACTGAGGCAAGGAGGAAATGTGAGAGGTAAGGCAGAGTAGCCTTTCCTTGCTGCATAACACACGTACACACACAAAAACCCTCAGTGAGAAATAAAGAACTAAAAGTTTACTCATGAAGGAACTATGAGCCCATTAAAATCAAACCAAAATTGACATACTAGAGTGTCAGTTATTAAAAATAGTTAGTTACACATACAATGCAAGTAGAGGACTATGTTTGATATATCGATTTTAAAAGGAAAAGCCTCCACCTTCTGCCTTTACTTCTGTAAAATTAAAGGAATTCCAACATACCAGATGGACCATATTCTGAAAAAAAAAACATAAAGAACACATCACTGATCTTAGCTGACTCCGATACATAAGTGACTACACAAGGATAAGCTSCCTTGTGAAACAATAGATCTAAACTTCAGTGGAGCATATGCAAGAAAATGACACAAAACAGCAGACCAGGATTTCGGAGCAGAAAGTTTGGGGAATAAYAAGAATAAGCCAAGTTACCCACAAAACCTTTTAGCAAAGGAAATTCTGCATTTTTCATAATTTCTGGCGCATCGAGTACTTCTTGCCCTCTTGCCACTCTGTTAATAGAGACAAGGAGATCTAGTGGAAGTATATCTTTGCCACTCGCTCTTTTTTGCTTACGTCTAAGCGTCATTTTATACTTTATTCACTGGTCAACAAATGATTCATGCAAAGCCATAGCAGGCCACTGAATCTTTGTGAATTGTCTCTGTCACTGGTTTTTACTCATTGTAGTGTGATCAGTCACCTAAGCCACATTACAGGCGTACACACTCTGGTTTCAGCTTAGTAGAGAGTACTTGTAAGACAAGAGGGAAAGCTACCTTTGCTTGTGTCAAAAGATCTGTGAAATCAGGTGCTGATAGACTGGCTCATAAAATAAATTGAGAATATTCTAAATCTTTTGCTTTGGACTGCTGCCTGACCAAAAAATCCTTACTTGGAAAATGTGGATATTATGAGCAGATTCATTTTTAAAATAGTTTTTCTCCTTCTATCATCAGGACAGAAAGTGATTTACACAAATAGTGTGCGCTAGGGGGCTTTTTTGTGTCACATGAGGACTTGTCCAGCTGTAAGATGAGGCTAATGTGTATGAGAAGAGGAGTTTTTCTGTCCATCATATATAAACAGATTTGAACTTGATACCATAATTGCAAGAGAGGGAGTTAGTCCATCTTCAGAGGCTGGAGCTGGATATTATCACCTTAATCTGAGCTACGATAACAATCAGTAGTTAAAACCACCTTCCTGCTTGTTTTCATGCTTTCTGAGATGAAAGAAGCAAAGAGATGATAAGGGGAACCATACTCCATCAATGGCCAGAAACAGACTGTCTCAAGAGATGAGGAGGCCGATGTGAAATTATGCTCTGAATGTTAATCTTACATTTGCACACCATAGTTTAAGATGTCTGAATTTAATTTAAGAGTGACCAGGAAGTGGCCAGCACTAAAAGGAGAATTATGGAAAGACAGAAAGCAAAGGATGTATGCAGGCAACTWGTCTTAGCACTGAGCGGTTAGTATTTGTTACCAGCAGGACAGGCAATCCAGCAGTAGCGTCGTTCAGGCGTCAGCACTGGAGCTGCTCCTCTTTCTTGACTTTCCAGTTATAAAAAAAAMCAGATGATTTGCAGGAACAGAAATYTCACCATCTTTTTACATGTAGAAGGATGGAACATGTCCGGGTAAGAAAGACTCCATTTTCTGATTCACTTCTATGTTTACTTTGCCTTGCATTCAGTTACATTTTTTCAGTGCAAGGATTTAAAGTTGCTGCTGACTTAGTATTCCATTGTACCACAACTCTTGGTAGAGGAAAAGCAACTGTGCTGAGTTGCCAGGAGACAGATTTATTCTGAAGTTCAGCAGCCTGGCACTTCCACTGTGACACTCCTTCCCCCCTTCCCTCACACTTCAGTCACAGACAGATAGACCAGAAATAGCAGGAAATGACCTGTTCCTGTTTCTTACTGAAGTATTGCGTTTCATTTCATTTTGAGCTTTTCATAGCCCCACAGATCAAAATGAATGTTTGCAGAAGACAGATGTGAAGTGGGTGCAACATGGGCAATTGAAGTGGTTAATTTATTTAGAAGCTTATGATCCTTCTTTCCTGCTATCTTAGTTGCCAAATACCTATTTATTTTTTGAGTTCAAAAGTAGCCTTTTGGGGAGGAAGGGAAAGAAATTAATTTACTAATTAATTTTGTTTGTGAAATAATACCTATTTGCAAAAAAACTGTTAACATGAAGTAGGACTAGAGCAGAACTGGTGCTCTTCATCCCAGCCTCTGCTGTTCTGAGGGAAAGGTCAGGCTTTCCACAGAGATGTCCAGCTTTCAACCTGCCCTACTGTTTTTGCTTGTGTTGAGACCTAAAAATACATATTTTTTCCACCTTGAATATAGTCAACAATTCTGAGATTAAACTGAGAGTACATTCTTAAGAGATTTCAGCCAAATTCCATGGAGGCAATCACGTTAAGAGAGTAATCTGAGAACATTTACCACTACAAGAAAAGTGTCTTGAGAAATAGCTCATATATTTTGTCTGATCTGAAGCTGAATGCTAGCTTCCAACATAAACTTTGGAATTTGTACAGCTTGAATTGACTTACCTTCTCTATAACTTCTTCTCTGTCAGTCTCTGAACTCTAGAGAGTTTTTAATTTGACCGTAGAAGAAAGATCACAAAGCAAGTGTGGAAGGCAATAAATGATGTTAAGGTATGGAAAAACTAGAATTAAAGAAAAGAAGAATCGTGCAATGAATCACCAAGCAACAACAAAAACCTAATATGGCTGCAAAAACCACACAGAAGTGGAGCSTAGTAGAAGATGGGAGAGGAGATTACACTCCTCTCAAGCCCTTAGGGTGGATAGAATTTGTGGAAACAGAAGAATACTGGTCAGATACTGGAAATAAGATTAATTTTAATTGTAACTTCTCAAGAACTAAAGAAATTGGGACTCTAGCTCTTGAATACTCTGTTACTATAAAGAAAATATATTAATTCAGGGTACTATTCTTCAACTGAATTTATCTGCAAATGTTGTATAAAATCATTTGAATAGGGAAGGTAACAGCTACTATCAGCTTATAATTGCTTGTTTTTCTTCAGCCTTGATTCATCTGTTCTCTCCATACTTAAGAGGGATCACATTCAAGATATTCCCAAGACTACTTAAAAAATTTATGTATCTGATCATGTCTTAAATCTGCCTTTTTTAAAAAAAGCAAGCCTTTTGTTAAAGGCCTGTTTGATTCAGATTTACTGTTTTTATTTCAGCAGTGAGTTACAGACATCTGCCATTATTGTTTACTATTTCTAAAAGTTCTTTTCTTTGAGTCCTTGTCATTTTGCCCCTTAGCTGTGGAAAATGAGTTCAGCCTTACGGCAATTCTGTCTAGGTCTAGTGGCTCACTGTCTGGGAGAACGTAGCAAATGGTTCCTTGGATCTTTAGCTGGCTTAGGTGCTTGCTTGAGGTGGTCTTTAAAACATGTAGCACTCTCTGAATGGTATCTGCTGAAGATTCTATACCAAGGTTAAAGGCAACATGCTTAGGTAACATGCCTGACAGCAGTCCTGCTGAAATGCACTTGTCCCAGACAGTGAAGAGCATAGAGCTGAGAATGAGTCTCTGATGGCGATTACTTGCTTAAGCTATCTAACCAGGAGTGTTTAATATCTTCAGGCATTATCCTAGAACCAGCCTTTGTGTTTATGGAGGACGGTACTAATACAACGTTAACTATTGAATGTTTAGTCAACCTGTCCTGCTGCCAAAAAGCTYGTCAAAATCTCAGTCTTTGGCTTCACATCTCTTGCTCTGCTGAGATTCCCCTTCCCCCTGCTTTAGTATGCATTACTGCAACTGACTGTTAAACACCGTGCAGTAATGCAGCTAGCACCCTCTGAGCTAAAAGGTGCAGCAGGATTCTTTTTTTTTCACTAAGTGGTGTTACCAGAATATTCATGCAATGAATGCATGCAGCTACATGTATCTTTTCATGTGCTTCTGTCAACCCCTGTGGCACCCATTCCTTTGTATTACTTTTGCATCCTTCCTGTGCAAGCAATATGATGGCTTTATGCCTTCACATCCCTCTCTTCAGCAGCCAGAGTAGCATCTATTTTCTCTGGGTTCATATATGTCTATTTAAAAGAATTAAACAAAGCTCCAGGTTAAAATGAACTTGTGTCATACATGACCATGAATGTTATAGTATAAATGCTGCTTTTGGTCAACACATACAGCTCTGCCTTTAACAAATCAAGACAGAACTTCATTTTTTATGAAGCTCTGTCTAAAACGTGACAAGAAGAAATCAGAATTCCTCTGTAATCAGAATGAAAAGCAGAGCATATGAATGTAATGTAGAGTCTGCAGGAATATGTTGATACTCCAAAAAAGACATTGATCTGGAATTCTTAGGAACTATCCTCGTGCTCAGACAGTGTAGAAGAGGTTTTGTAGACAAAAGAGATGGGTGCCCCGGATGAGAAGATGGAATGCTGTCATCTTCAATCTTTTTATGAAAGCTATTATACTGAATCTAGTTCTTAAATATCTGTTTCCTGTGCTTGATTTAGCTGCAGTTGCATATAGTGCTGTTATGCTTAGTCACAGAGTCCCCTCCTTTTCTGCCAGTTGTTAAGTTACTTCAAATAATGGTCAAGTGGAGAGATTAAAAAAAAAAAACCCCACTTTCCAGCCCTTCAGTGTGGTATTTAAAAAATAAAATGCATGATTATAAGAGGGTTGTAAATATAACAGTCAATAGGTATGACAGAGCTCTTTATAAAGGAACTTGATACTCTTTCAAACTAGGCTATTAAGCTTTTCTGATATTAGTTCACAGTATGGAAATGGGCTGCTTTTTTTCTAATTCCAGGTGGGATTTTTTTAGTCCAAAGACAAATTCTGAGAATTTTAGCTTGCTACTCCCTCTATCAGTTAATCTATCATAAGAAAGTTTTCCTCACCACTGATGCTATAGCTGGTATAACAGCATGCTTACTTACTGGCTGCTCTTTTCATCTTGATGCTTGGATGGTCTTGATGGTAGAAAAGATACTGTTTTTTGTCTTCTCAGATCCCCAAACTGCTTCTGTTTTCTGGTATCTCTAGAAGCAACTGTGAAGAAACATACCAAAACCCCCCAACCATTTCTTTGAAAAGAACTGTATTTCTCCGCTTCAACAATAGCCACAATAGTTGGATCTGTATCTTAGACAAATAGTAGCCCACAATTGCTGTGTGTGGTAACTACCATGCAAAGCATTCAGACACATTTCTTTTCACATCCCAAGACTGAACAGACAAGTTGTCCCAGACAACACTACCAATTGAAGGATAAAGCAATGTAGTATCTTTTGTGATGCTATGAATTCCTACCTAGCTGATGTGGATTCGATCAGTTATCTGATCTAATATGTCGGGTGTGACATCAAGCTACTAATATCAATAGGGTTATAGGGCAGGCCCTGAAGACCAGGACTCTGTGTTTTCTACAATGGATAAGGAGGAAACAGAGATGTAGAGCTGAATATTTGCCATACAGTTTTATCAACTGGCAAACTTGTTAGTAAAATTTGTTCTCCTGCATTGATATCAGAGATGGTTAAAAAAAAAATGGCAGACAGACACACTACAATGTATATACTGCAAAGCAGAGAGTGAGCAGAATCATACTAATAATTTACTTGTAGGGAAAGCATAAGGTGAAATGGTCTTGAAAGACTATGCAAAGGACATAGAGGGAGCAGCAGAAGACCACTTCATTTCAGTTGCTTTGATTTCCCACAGCTGCAAGTTTTCACTGTCACTGACTTGAGACACAGCATATATAAACATGTACTTTGGGGGCTTCCTTGCACCTGAGGTGTCTACTTCACTGTGTGTCTCTCAGAGATGTGAGTGACTGCAAATGTGGATCATGGGAAGAGGAGAAAAATGGATGAGAGTGGATCAAGTTTTCAAAGAAGACAAGGTCAATCACTAATTTCGATAGACATTAGTTTCACACCCTTATGGCTTTTGTCACAGCGATACCAGAGCAGACAAATGTTAATTACCCTTATACTATTTCTCAGACTCAAAAATGAACTAGTGACAGACGAAAGAGTGCAGTAAGTTAGAGTAATATCCTGAACATCAGTGACCAGAAGCAGGAAGGAGTAGATAGATGCTACTTCACATCACTGATTTACAGATAACCACTGATGGCCTTAAACATACCAATCGCTGAGCAGTAAACCTGATTCTACTTCAGCCAACTCAAATCCAGACCACATGGCTGTGCTTGCACATAATACACCCGAGCAAATTAGACAGGAAGAGCTTTTAGTCTGGGCACAAATGAATCTGAATGCGACTCTGTGACTTCTGGATGTGAACCATGTTGAGTGATATTCTACCCTTGTTGAATTTACCAGATTAGGTCAGTGATCTCAGCATATTTGCTTTATGGTGCCTTTCATAGCGCATAAATACCCTCAGGCTTCCAAATGAGCAGTGTGCAAAAGTTAGCATTATTAGCTATCAAATGTTAACCAGAAAATTAATGTAGTAATACAATGACTTGGAAAAAACAGAATCACAGAATGGCTGAGGTTGGAAGGGACCTCTGGAGATCATCTAGTCCAACCTCCCTRCTCAAGCAGGGTCAGCTAGAGCACATTGCACAGGATTACATCCAGGTGGGTTTTGAATATCTCTAGAGAAGGAGACTCCACAGCCTCTCTGGGCAACCTGTTCCAGTGCTTCTTCACTCTACAGTAAAGAAGTTTTTCCATATATTCAGATTGAACTCCCTGTGTTTCAGTTTGTGCCTGTTGCCTCTTGTCCTGTTACTTGGCATCATTAAATAGAGTCTGGCCCCATCCTCTTGACACATTCCCTTAAGGTATTTGTAGACATTGATAAAATCCTTCTCAGTCTTCTCTTTTCCAGGCTAAACAGGTCCAGCTCTTGCAGCTGTTCCTCACAGGGCAGATGCTCCCGTCCTCTGATCATCCCCGTAGCCCTACGCTGGACTCTCTCCAGTAGCTCCATGTCTCTCTTGGGCTGGGGAGCCCAGAACCAGACACAGGACTCGAGATGAGGCCTCCCCAGGGCTGAGGAGAGCGGTAGGATCACCTCTCTCGACATGCTGGCAACACTCTGCCTAATGCACCCCAGGACATCATTGGCCTTCTTGGCCACAAGGGCACATTGCTGGCTCATGGTCAACTTGTCATCCACCAGCACTCCCACGTCCTTCTCTGCAGAGCTCCTTTCCAGCAGGTCAAGTCTCAGCCTGTACTGGTGCATGGGTTTATTCCTACCTAGGTGCAGGACCCTGCATTTACCCTTATTGAACTTCATGAGGTTCTTCTCTGCTCAACTCTCCAGCCTGTCCAGGTCTCTCTGAACGGCAGCACAACCCTCTGGTGTATCAGCCACGCCTCCCAGCTTGGTATCAGCGAATTTGCTGAGGACGCACTCTGTCCCYTCATCCAGGTCATTGATGACGAAGTTGAACAGGATGGGGACCAGTCCTGAGCCCTGGGAGATGCCACTAGCCACAGGCCTCCAACTGGACTCCACGCCACTGATGATGACCCTCTGAGCTCTGCCTTTCGGCCAGTTCTCAATCCACCTCACTGTCCACTCATCTAACCCACACTTCATGAGGTTGCCTGTGAGGATGTTATGGGAGGCAGTGTCGAAAGCCTTGCTGAAGTCAACGTACACAACGTCCACTGCTCTCTCATCTACCCAGCCAGTCGTTCCATCAGAGAAGGCTATCAGGTTGTTTAAGCAGGATTTCCCCTTGGTGAAGCCATGCTGGCTTCTCCTGATCACCCTCTTTTCCTCCATATCCCTGGAGATGACATCCAGAATGAGCTGTTCCATCACCTTTCCAGGGATGGAGGTGAGGCTGACTGGCCTAGAGTTGCCTGGGTCCTCCTTCTTGCCCTTCTTGAAGACTGCAGTGACACTGGCTTTCTTCCAGTCCTCGGGCACCTTTCCAGTTCTCCAGGACCTTTCAAAGGTGATGGAGAGTGGCCTGGCAACAACATCGGCCAGCTCCCTCAGCACTCACGGGTGCATCCCATGTAAGCCTATGGATTTGTGGATGTCAGGTTTGCCTAAATGGTCTCTAACCTGATCCTCCTCAACCAAAGGAAAGTCTTCCTTTCTCCAGACTTTCTCTCTTGTCTCCAGCCTCTGAGATTCTTGTGGGTTGGCCTTAGCAGTGAAGACTGAAGCAAAGAAGGCATTCAGTTACTCTGCCTTCTATGTAGTCTTCATTACCAAGGCATTCAGCAGCGGGCCCACGTTTTCCCTAGTCGTCTTTTTGCTGCTGATGTTAAGAGCTCTCTTGGATCCTCCTTCCTTCTAGGGTTCTAAACCATGGGATTCCTCCAAGTAGGTCCCTGAAGATGCCGAAGCCTGCTCTCCTGAAGTCCAGCGTTGTGATCCTACTTGTTGCCTTGCTTCCTCCATGCACGATCCTGAACTGCAGCATCTCATGGTCACTGCAGCTAAGGTTGCCCCCAACCTTCACACCTCCAACTAGTTCTTTGTTGGTTAGTACAAGGTGGCTCCTGCATCTTCTGTGTCAAAAAGTTACTATCAGTGCTCTGCAGGAACCTCCTGGACTGTTTGTGCCTAGCTGTGTTGCCCTTTCAGCAGATAGCAGGGTGGTTGAAGCCCCCTATGAGAACCAGGGCCTGTGATTGTGAGGCTACTTCCAGCTGTCTGTAGAAGGCCTCATCGACTTCCTCTTCCTTGTCAGGTGGCCTGTAATAGACACCCTCAACAGTGTCACCCATATTTGCCTGCCCTTTAATCCTATAATCTCGACTCACTCTTCATCCATCCACCCCTAGGCAGAGCTCAATACATTCCAGTTGCTTTCTCATATAAAGAACAACTCTACCACTTTCCCTTCCTGGCCTGTCTTTCCTACAAAGCACCTGACTGTCCATAACAACATTATAGTCATGCGAGCTATCCCACCATGTCTCTGTAATTTCAATGAGATCATGGCCCTGTGACTGCATACAGATCTCCAGCTTCTCCTGTTTGTTCCCCGTGCTGCGTGCATTGGTGTACAGGTGTTTCAGAAAGGTAATCGAGCATGCAGGTTTCCCAGAAGGGGTTCAAGTGGCTCATCCATAGCCATGTCTCGTATGCATATTCCTGGCTGCATGGACCTGCTGGAGGCTTCCTGACTCGAGCCTTGTTTTGTTGACTACCCTATCTTTGTAACTCTCCCCTTCCCCCATCCTTCCTCTTTACCAGGCTGACCAACCTGTTGGTAAAGACATGCGTGCCTCGCTTAGTGGGAGGCCCCCAGCACTCCCTGCAGCCTGAAACCTTCTAGAGCTGCATCTGCTGTCAGAGGATCTGTCTGGGTCAAAGCTTCTGATACAGCTTATGCAGCAACTCCAATAGCTACAGGTGACTGTGCTTTCAGCGTGTCATAACCATGTGTGAGGAAGTGGGCACTACTAAGACTGGAAAAAAGGTAGCTTCTTGCGCCTTCTTGTACCTGTTCTGCACTAACTGCTGCGCAAACTGTTGCCTCTGTTTGCTGCCTCTCAGTCCTGTGATTGCAGATGAGATCTGTCTAGAGATTTAACTGGATGCAGGAAGTGCACTTTTTTTTTGCTCAAATGAGATTTAGGCTCTTATGGTTGCATGGACACTTTTTATTCTACATAAGCAGTTTCTTAAGTGGTTGTAAGGCAGAACTCACAGTGTTAGTAGGCAGAACTTCCCTGTATTATTGGTGACCTTCTGAGAACTCAAGTATGTTAATAGGGCACCCCYAAACCATTCATCTAATAAACCTTCTGACTAGTATTTCATCTATCTGAATTACATAATGTCATGCAAGTAAAGCAAATGGCACCCAAAATTTTGGATCCAATACAACAGCTTTCCATCAAGAGAAATATTCGTGCCTCAAAAACCTGACAACAGAAAAACACAAAAATGTTGTTCCTTGGCCAAAAAAAAATCTTTAATGAATAGCCTATCTGTTTAGTTAATATTCTGACAATGTAACAAGGCCTTTTTTTCAATATCACTGCATTTAAATCAGATGACAGCCAAATATATTGCCAAGAGGAGGCACGATATGTATATATGGATGCAAATGATACACATAGAGTATATTCAAG
>NW_028186823.1:3963739-4059595 GCF_003343005.1 Rhea americana | reverse complement strand
AAAAAAAAAAAAAAAAAAAAAAGACCTTCCATTGTTCATTCTAATCCTCTAAATATATTAAAATATTAAACATACAGAAGAATTATTTTCTTATTCTGGGAAAGGAGTGTGAAAAATGAATCCTCAGAAATATATTTTGTCAAATGACGTAGCATTGGGTCCATCTGACCTCATATGTACTACAGAAACACAAAGCTACAAAATTAGATAACTAAAGATAGGCTGCACACCAAACCTACCCTACTACAGTCAAAATGAGGTTATTGACTCAGAGAAGGAGCCATTGATAAAGCCATTACTACTAGCAGCCAGATGTGTGATAGCTCATTTTTTGAAATGGACAGATGCCCTAGCATGGAGCTAGGCATGGAGATATCAAATACAGGAAATCCTTTGAATAGAACAAAAATGACAGACAGCCTCATCTCAGAATCTAGTAGATTTAATGGTTATATTTTCTTGGAACTGTAATAGAATAAACAAATGGCTAAGAGGCTGAATAAGCACAAATGAATCATTTAGAGGTGACAAATATCCTGTGTATGAATTAGGTTTGTTAATATTTGTTCGGAAAGTTAATGTATTCTAATAATGATTTATTTATTTTTTAAGCCACTAGGACATAAGGTACTCTAAAGTTAGATGCATAATTTCAGATACATTCAATTTATTTCCATTCTTTGCACATTTTTATTAGAAAACTCTGCCTTCTGACTATTACACCACAATGCCAAATGTGCAATTCTATAAATCAGCCTAAGAGAGAGAGTGCCAGCCCTTCCTGACGATAAATACAGTGGCAGGAATCTACTTTGTTTCATAATATGTAAGGCTGATTAATCCAAAGCTGTTTGCAAACTTCATTTCATACAGGACACCCCCATCCTTACAATCAGATTAACAAATCAAAGGTGCATTCAGACTTGGAGACAGGTTGCCACTTAAGTATTTCAGACACCGAGGCATTCTGTTAAACTAAGCTTGGATTAACAAGGTCTGACTATTTAAAGGGAGTTACGTTCAGGGGTTCTCTGTCTCTGCTGATTTTGAATGCTGTGCTCATGGGGTAGTGCCGTCCAGTCTTAAGAGCTCAGCAAGCTTACAGAGCTTTAGAGCCTCCCTGCAAGCTTCATTGGCTTAATTGAAGATAAGCATATACAAACTCACCTTGATAGAAGGACCTCTATTTATGTGAAGATGAAAAAAACCAAAACCAAACAAATCTCTTTATGCAGTGATTTAGATGCATCTTCCCTGTCATCATTTATCCTTATTTTTATATAGCAGAATTTATTAGACTAAAACCCTTAATCGTATGGAATAGATGAAAGTGGAATCATTCAGTGCTGTCACCTTTTGTTGTCACTTGACACTCTCTAGGAGATGACAGAGACTGATCAAATTATTTGTTAGGAGCAAATCATGCCAACTAATTTAGCCTCAGAGGAAAGTGGATCTGTGAGGATCTGGGCCTAAGTCCTACTTTGCTTTTCTTCCCACATTTCCCTACCTAACATGTTCAAGAGTGTTCCCTTACCACTTGGAAATGACTCTGCCATTGTTTTGAGAGAACAGTTTTGCAAGAAGTAAGTGAAGAAGTGATCAGCTTCTCACGCAGAAAAACCTGAGTGCACTCACTATTTGAAAAGAGAAGGCCATAGGAGGCCATATGGCTTAAAACTGATGGTGGTTGTGTGCAAAAGGTTCTTGAGCAATGATTTAATGCTACTACTGCAGTAAGGAGTTACCAGTGGGCTAGAGCCATTGGGTAGAGGTGAGAAGCTAGAATATGGATACAAGGCAGGAGCTGTGAAGAATAGTTTTACTGATGTTGGTTTTAAGTTCAGAGTTACGAATGCAGTCAGCCAGTAAGAAACTCCCTGTTCTACTATAACTGTATTACCAAATAATTAGTTTACATATATATAAATACTTCTAAGTAAGACAGAAATTTGTTACTATCAATTGTTCAGTTATTTCAGCGTATGATAAAAGCTTGGTGACTGTAGCATAGTAACCAAAATGCATTTACAGGGCTTATTTATTATCTATTATGCATTATTCATACCTTTAAAAAGGGATTGCCTTTTTTTGGAAAGGCCTAAGTGGAAGGAGAGGAAGAAGATTCAGACAGGAAAACTGAGAGCTTCAGCTGCTAAGAGTCAATAGAGCTCTGTTTGGAGAGACAAAGTATGTTCGCCTAAAAGGTGTGTGTAGACAGTGGTATGACCCCATATGTGGGAAGTGACCCCATATATCCTCCATCTGTCTCCAAACTGTCTGCCTCTGGATAGGGAAATTCAAAATGCAAGATACTGGCCAGAAATAAAGCTATTGTTTGGCTGTATAGCCAGCTGTAATTTAGCACTATTCAGTGTTACTTGTAAGTAATTTCTCCTTAGTCTGTCCATAATATACATATTGGTAGTTCAGGAAAACGTTCTTTACCCAAAATGAAGAGTTTCCTTAGAAATATCTTTAAGAATTGCTTCATTTGCAACCAGTACTAATGCATCATAAGAAACAAAAGGGAGGAGAGGAAAGCGAGAAATAAAAAGTCTTAGAAACATTAGAAATTAAATAGTCTAGGCACTGCCTTACCATTCTACATCCTGCTTTAGTTTAAATAAAAGTAATAGCATATGATACTGTGCAAGAATGACTGGATATTTGTCTTTGATTTTCTTTTATTAAAATTAAAGTCATAGTTATGATAGGATCATAACTTCGGGGCTTTTGACACAGGTAGTCCTTGTTTAGGGTGGATCAAATACCCTGTGAGTCAGTAGTAGGGAGGTCTATTTAAGAGCCAAGCCTGGAGCGCAGCAAACAGAAGCAGTGAACAGATGCAGTAGTTTGCGCAGCAGTTTGCACAGGAGGAGCGCTGTTAGGTGCAAGAGAACATCTTTCTTTTTCCAACGCTGGTAGTGCCCACTCTTGCTCACATGGTTGTAACTCGCTGTAAAGCGTATTTGCCAGTGGCTGTGGGAATTGCTACATCAGCTGTGTCGGAAGCTTCAACCCAGACAGAGCCTCTTGCAGCAGATGCTGCCCTACAGGTCTCAGGCTGCAGGGAGTGCTTGGAGCTTCTCCAGAAGGCCTGGACTGATGGTCCACCCTCCTGCAAGAGGTGTGCTGTTGTTGACGATTTGTGTCGTCAGGTCAAAGAGTTGAAGTCAGTAGGCTGTGAAACATGCGAGAAAGTGAGCAGGAGATAGGGCATTCTCAGAGACCGTACTGCTCCCAGAGTCCCAATCTCCTGCAGCAGGGGAGTTGCTGGAGGACTCTGTGAAGRGTGAAATAGTACAGCATAGCACTGTCGAAGAAGGCTGGAAGCTAGTTGCTTCTTGAACAAAAAGAAGAAAGGCCCCTAATCCTCCTGTAGACCTGGAGCTACAGTTGAACAGGTTTAGTGCACTCCAGGATGAGGAGAACCTGGACCTGGCCTCAAGGGAAGCAACTGGGCTGTCTGACCCTGTGCCTTGCATGACCACTCAGAAGAGGTGACGAGTGGTTGTAGTGGGTGATTCCATGCTGAGGGGGACAGAGGTGCCTATCTGCCGACCTGACCCCTCCTCTAGAGAGGTTTGCTGCCTGCCAGAGGTGAGCATATGAGATGTGTCTGAAAGGCTACCAAGGCCTTGTTCGCTCATCAGACTACTACCCTCTGCTGCTCTTTCATGTAGGTGTTAACAATACAGAGAACAAACTAGAAACAATTAAGACTTCAAGGCCTTGGGCATGGTGGTCAAGGGTCTGGGAGCCCAGGTGGTCTTCTTATCGGTCCTACTGATTAGGGGGAGGCATGGGAGGAGGAGTAGGAAGATTTTCCAAATCAACAGCTGGCTGTGCTGCTGGTATTGGCAACAGGGTTTTGGATTCTATGACCATGGAACATGGTTTGAAGGTCAGCAACTGGTGGGGAGAGATGGGATTCACCTCACCAAGTGGGGCACATTTGCCTTTGCAAACACGTTGGCCAGCCTGGTAAAGAGGGCTTTAAACTATGTGCGGGGGCGGGGGGAAGTATCGTATAGACAGGGTAGACAACAAAACACGGGTTGGGGGGCCTCCAATGGGTGCATGCAGCTGGGGATGTGCATTTGGGACATTGCTATGGGCGCCCCCCATACACCCTTCCTGGGAAACCTGCAGGCGTGACCACCTCTTTGAAATGCCTGTACACCAATGCATGCAGCATGGGGAACAAACAGGAGGAACTGGAGAGCTGTGTGCGATTGCAGGGCCATGATCTCATTGCAATCACAGAGACATGGTGGGATAGCTCTCATGACTGGAATGCTGCCATGGATGGCTATGTGCTTTTTAGGAACGACAGGCCAGGGAGATGAGGTGGTGGAGTTGCTCTTTATGGGAGAGAGCAACTGCAATGCATCGAGCTCTGCCTAGGGGTGCAGGAGGAGAAGGCAGTCGAGAGCCTATGGGTAAAGATCAAAGGGCAGGCTAGCACAGGGAACACTTCTGAGGCTGTCTACTAGAGGCCGCCTGACCAGGAAGAGAAAGTTGATGAGGTCTTCTATAGACAGCTGGAAATAGCCTCAAGATCTCAGGCCCTGGTTCTCATGGGGGACTTCAACCACCCTGACATCTGCTGGAAATACAACACAGCAAGGCACAAACAGTCCAGGAGGCTCCTGCAATGCGTTGRTGATAACTTCTTGTCACAAATGGTGCAGGAACCTACGAGGAAGGGTGTCCTGCTGGATCTTGTCCTTACCAACGGAGAGGGACTGATTAGAAATGTGAAGACGGGGGTCAGCCGTGGCTGCAGTGACCATGGGATGGTGGAGTTCAGGATCCTGCAGGAAAGAAGTAAGGCATCAAGCAGGACTGCAGCCCTGGACTTCAGGAGAGCAGACTTTGGGCTCTTCAGAGTCCTAATTGGAGGAATCTCATGGGTTAAGGCCCTAGAGTGAAGGGGGGTCCAGGAGAGCTGGCTAATATTCAAACATCACTTCCTCCAAGCTCAAGAGTGATGCATCCCTATGAGTAAGAAGTGCAGCAAAAAGGGCAGGAGACCTGCATGGGTGAGCAAGGAGCTCTTGGCCAAATTCAGACAAAAGAGGAAAATACACAGAATACGGAAGAGGGGATAGGCTACTTGGGAGAATTATAGGAATGCAGTCAGAGTATGTAGAGATGCGGCGAGGAAGGCTAAGGCCCATTTGGAATTGAGTCTGGCAAGGGATGTGAAGGACAACAGGAAGGGCTTCTTCAAATACATCAGCAGCAAGAGGAGGACTAGGGAAAATGTGGGCCCACTACTGAATGGGGCGGGGGCCCTGGTGACAAGGGGTACGGAGAGGGCAGAATTACTGAATGCATTCTTTGCTTCAGTCTTCACTGCTAAGGGCAGCCGTCATGAATCCTGCAGCCTGGAGGTAAGGGAGAAAGTCTGGAGAAAGGAAGACTTTCCTTTGGTTGAGGAGGATAGGATTAGAGACCTTCTGGGCAGGCTAGACATCCACAAATCCATAGGCCCAGATGGGATGCACCCATGGGTACTGAGGGAGCTGGCGGATGTTGTTGCCAGGCCACTCTCCATCACCTTTGAAAGGTCCTGGAGAACTGGAAAGGTGCCCGAGGACTGGAAGAAAGCCAGTGTCACTGCAGTCTTCAAGAAGGGCAAGAAGGAGGACCCAGGCAACTCTAGGCCAGTCAGCCTCACCTCCATCCCTGGAAAGGTGATGGAACAGCTCATTCTGGATGTCATCTCCAGGGATATGGAGGAAAAGAGGGTGATCAGGAGAAGCCAGCATGGCTTCACCAAGGGGAAATCCTGCTTAAACAACCTGATAGCCTTCTCTGATGGAACGACTGGCTGGGTAGATGAGAGAGCAGTGGACGTTGTGTACGTTGACTTCAGCAAGGCTTTCGACACTGCCTCCCATAACATCCTCACAGGCAACCTCATGAAGTGTGGGTTAGATGAGTGGACAGTGAGGTGGATTGAGAACTGGCCGAAAGGCAGAGCTCAGAGGGTCATCATCAGTGGCGTGGAGTCCAGTTGGAGGCCTGTGGCTAGTGGCATCTCCCAGGGCTCAGGACTGGTCCCCATCCTGTTCAACTTCGTCATCAATGACCTGGATGAGGGGACAGAGTGCGTCCTCAGCAAATTCGCTGATACCAAGCTGGGAGGCGTGGCTGATACACCAGAGGGTTGTGCTGCCGTTCAGAGAGACCTGGACAGGCTGGAGAGTTGAGCAGAGAAGAACCTCATGAAGTTCAATAAGGGTAAATGCAGGGTCCTGCACCTAGGTAGGAATAAACCCATGCACCAGTACAGGCTGAGACTTGACCTGCTGGAAAGGAGCTCTGCAGAGAAGGACGTGGGAGTGCTGGTGGATGACAAGTTGACCATGAGCCAGCAATGTGCCCTTGTGGCCAAGAAGGCCAATGATGTCCTGGGGTGCATTAGGCAGAGTGTTGCCAGCATGTCGAGAGAGGTGATCCTACCGCTCTCCTCAGCCCTGGGGAGGCCTCATCTCGAGTCCTGTGTCTGGTTCTGGGCTCCCCAGCCCAAGAGAGACATGGAGCTACTGGAGAGAGTCCAGCGTAGGGCTACGGGGATGATCAGAGGGCTGAAGTATGTTCCTTGAGGAACGGCTGTGAGAGCTGGGCCTCTTCAGCAAGAAAAGACTGAGGGGGGATCTTATCAATGTGTATAAGGAGCTGAAGAGAGGGTGTCAAGGGGGTGGGGACAAACTCTTTTCAGTTGTCCCGTGTTTACAGGACAAGAGGCAATGGGCAGAAATTGAAGCACAGGAAGTTCTGCCTGAGCGTGAGGGGGAATTTCTTCCCTGTGAGAGTGACGGAGCACTGGCACAGGTTGCCCAGAGAGGTTGTGGAGTCTCATTCTGTGGAGATCTTCAAGGCCTGCCTGGATGCAACCCTGTCTACCATGCTCTAGGTGACCCTGCTGAGCAGGGAGGTTGGACTGGGTGATCTCCAGAGGTCTCTTCTAACCTTACTAATTTTATCATTCTGTGATTCTATGATCAACTGAAATCCCAGTAACTATTATCCTGGCACTCCAAAATCTTGTGACAATGAATGCTTATTTTGTGTGTGAATGTACATGGCAATTATGGAATTAACAAGGTTTAAGAACATCTGAGCAACAGGAAATGTGAGTGCTAGAATGGATGGGTGGTCTGTGAGTGCTGGTTCTTACTGATCCCCTTCCTTCCTAAATTTCTTCTGGATTCTTGCCACTTCTATTGGGGGCAGAAAGAGCTATAGCAGGAAAAAAGGAAATAGCCTGTTGTGTCATGCTTTCATTCATATCAGAACACTTTCCTGTCATCTGAAATTGAAATTTCTGTCTGAAGAAACAGATTTTTCCCTACATAATCACCAGTGAGTTCAGGAAGGAACCAGTGGTTTATTTTATTTCCCTTGAAGGCTGATTTAGGTCCTAGGCCACTTACTGAAAGCTTTGTGCAGCAAAAACTAAAGCAGTAACAGTATCACTGCTTCTGCTCTGCAGCATTCCTCTTCAAAAAGCCACAATACTAGGCTTATCTACTCTTACCTAGTATAATTTCAATGGATGATTTTTGCAGGCCAGCATATTTGTGCAGAGAGATTTCCAAAGTCTAAGATTCCTCATAAGATTTGTCTAAATTAGAAAACTGTATTCCACTGAGGTTCCTGGTTGGATTGACCTTGCTCTGTCCTTCACTGTCCTTATGCAATTCATTCTCTGTCTTCCCCTCTGTCTTATATTTATATAAACAATCTCAATGAAGAATCTTACAAATATAAATGCTGACAATTTAGTCTGCTTAAAATTCAGTGGTTAATAAGGTTCGAAATAGTATGTTGCTGTAGGTGCTTGTTAGCAATGCACAAGTGTAATGCAAGTCTGTCTGTCTCTCATGAACTGTATGTTAACATTTAAATGCCGATTAAAACAAAACAGATACAAACCATAGCCAGTTGCAGTTGTTCTGATTAACATTATATTTTACAGTTGTTATACAAACAATTAGTAGGAAAAGACTACAACATCAGTTCTGTTGGCAGGAGAAGACACAGCCATGGCCAATCCAATCCAATTAAACCATGCCTACAGTATGCAGATGAACAGCAAAAGTGCAAATCAGAACATACTACTATATTCAGAACATCCTACTATATTGCCTTCTCCAAGACACTGACAGCCTGATCCTGAAAGGTGCTGAGTGCGCTATGAGAAAGCAAGGAGATATGCTGTGAAAAAAGCACCCAGCATGAGAGAGGAGCTGTGAAACTAAAATATCTTGGAGAATTAATGTGGCTCTCACATCATATGTGTAGGGTAACACCAGAAATTTCTGTCACAGAAGGAATTGTGACATGTCTAAATTTTTTCAGCCTGAATAAGAGTAAAGAAATGGAATTTCTGAGTTTTTCAATAAATTAAGTTTTCCCCAAAACACAGTTCCATTCTAAAATACGAAAATGCATTTACAACAGTGCTTTATAGTTAGTCCTATCATTTTGCTATATAATGTGTCAAGATGATAGTACTGAAATGAAGTAACTTACCTTAATGAAATTAAATGTTTCCATAAATTTGCATGAATAATTCCAATGAAATCAGTGCTTTCTACTAGAATATTTTGACTTGATTGAATCATCATTTTGCAGTGGATGTTTTTTATGAGAAAAATAAAAGATCACTGTTATGTAATGTTTGCTTATTTTTCAATTGCCAAATTCAAGAAGTCTATGACATTCTCTTCGTTGACTTACACTGAGTTTTGATTTTGACCCAGATAAATAAAGAAGCTGTGAGACACACAGAGACAAATTTCTAGTGGACTGTAATCCTTCTAGACAATTGGTTGAGTAATAAATCATGAATTTTTTGTTATCAGAACAGGGTATCTCTTGATTAATTGTAGTATTATTTCTAGAATGATGAACTGATAGTATTTGTTTATAGAAAGAGCTTTCTTGTTCTAATTAAGCATTACGTTTGTAGGGATCTCTCATGCACTCTCTTATAAGTTTTTTAAGGCTTGCATTCTGGCCTACAGAATAGTGTATATGTGTATATACACACCCATATACACCCATATATACACCCATATACACATACATACTTACATACATATATGTATGTGTGTGTACATAATAAAAAGCAAGAAACACATTAAAATCCTAAAAGACAATCATCTGCTTTGGCTTATCATTAAAAAGACTCTCGTAAGAGTTGAGCTCAGTCTAAAAAAGCTGCACTGAAATGCGCTTTGCATTTTTCAGAAAAAAACCCTCTGAAATAGAAAATAATCACAAAAAGCTGAAACATAGTTTACAAAATCGAAGTAAAAAAGTGCAGGACAGCTCAAGAACAGGCACATTAAGTAGATTCTTCAGTTTAGGATGCATAACTTTAAGTTCATGTATTAGGTGAAAAGTTCTCAAAGCTCAGACTGTTACTTTCTCACAGGGCAGTCCTTGCTGACAGATTCAACATGCAGACTGAATTTCTGATGGATTTGATAAAAATACAATTAAAATGTTGTATAGGGGGGTATGCCAAATTGGCCTGCATCCTAGAACCCACTCCAAGCAAAACCTTGAGGAATATATTGTACAAGAAAAGGTTTGTCCCCTGGGATTGCCTCCCACTTCCTTTAAGCTGATATTTTGCTCATCCTATTATGAGATTCCTCAGAGAAGTGAAACACTAGATTGCCTCATTAAGACTCATCATTTACAAGATGTTGACAAACGCTGGCATTTATCCTGTTGTCATAATAAATGTGAGAAAATGACCACTTGGCAATAAGTGATTCTATGCAATTGCAGGTTGTAAAATACGAGAATATAAGGGTCTGTGGATAATGTGTCACTATCACTATGTGGCATCTCTGAACAGATTCTTCATTCATTGTAACAAATCCAGGCTAAAGTAAATACTAATGGACAGTTTCTTTTTATAGAGTTTTCCATATGTGCAACCCAAACATAATTAATAAAAATGAGAGAATATTTTTAAACCAAACACAATAATAAAATAATWATTATTAATCCTATCAACTGTTTCAGTATGAATACCCAACACCCATAGTGGTGCCAACACTCCTTGTTGGCAGGCTGAAAACATTTTGAACTGAGTTTACCTGCAGCTCTTACCTGCCTTATTGTTGATGACTGAATGTCTTTTCTTAACAAGGGTTCTGGATCATCTTGTCCATTCTGTGTTAATGGTATGAGGTCACCACAAGGGAAGATCACACAACAGCTGCTGAGCCAGTTTTAGGTAGGAGAGAAGTGCTTTCCTGAGTCTACCACGAGGAAATGTTTTGAGAACTGGGGGTTTCTTTCCATCAGAGACACCAACTATGTGGTCACAAGGCAGTCCTGAAGGCAAATGATTCAGATGAGAAGCAAATTTGGCCTTAAGTTTGGCTTCAGGATGACATTACACATTAGTGTAAATGCAGCTGTTCCAAAAGAGGTAAGTGTACTGTCCTTGGAAAAGCAACCATCAACTATAAAAGCAGACCAAGATCAACCCAAAGAAATAAATGCCTAAAGATGGATACAGAATGAATTTCACCCAGCAGACCTTCCCAAAGAAATCCAAGGAAACTGGCTCACTATTACAGAAGTTACTCCTTTTTCTTAAAACGTGACTAGAGGAATGCCCTGCACTCTGAGCTGTCATAGATAAGATGAGCATAAGTCTAAGCGAGGAGTTTGGGCTAAAAAGATGATCAAATTTCTCTATGATGGTTCATGAGGAGAACAGTTACAGACTTATGTCCTAATTTCATTAGGGTGATGGAGGTTTTACAAGGACTGAAAAAATGCACCTCACTCCCCTTGACGATCTTTTCAGTTAGGTGCTCTACGTGAAGAAGGATAGATACAGGCCTTCATGTCTGCAAGCTGTCCTAAATTGAAGAACTCAAAATCAAGAGATGAAGATCTAATTTGTTGCATTTGTGTACCTATTGTAAGAATAGATATAGCCAGTAGGTCAGTGTAAGTGTAGGACTCTCTCAATATCTGATTCAAAGCAGACATGAAGCTGTTGCAGAGTGAAAAAACCTGGATGTTTGGCTCCAGCTAAAAAGATGCATTGCTTTGTCTCTGTGGGTTCCCCAGTTTAGCCTACAATGGCAGCTGCCACATATATATGAATAGGATTTGTCATACAAATTAGCTAATATCAAAACACTAGGTCCTTGGTCATAAGATTCATATAAGAAATGAGAGTCCTTGAGGCAATTCAGAAAAGCAGTCAATACTGTAGCTAGTTCTGAACAAAAGTAACAGCAGATTCTCCTAATTATAGTGGCTGTATTAATAGACACCAAGTGGTTCTTCCTTGTGAGATAAAAACAGGGATTTTATTAACACTCAGAATCAAAAGTGACAATAACTTTGTTGCCAAGATTATTGAATTATTGCAGGCAGTTGGTAGCTCTGTCCTACTTGAGTAATGCACTGCCTAATGCACTGCTCTTGYGGTGATTGTGGGCCTCTAAAAGAATCAGCAAAATTGCTTTCTTACTAGAATTTACATCCCTAATTTGACAGTGTCTCCATTCTAACTGGGGAATTTGAAGGGAAGGATGTAACTAATTTGTTCATGTTTTTGTTGCTAGTCATTATCACTCATCTTTTTGCTTATTTGACTTGATCTGCATGTGTATGTGTGGATTTTTTTTTTTTTTGGAGGTACAAAGAGAACCCATTGGAAGTTGACTTACTTTGTTGTGCAATTTCAGGTGAGTACTGATGATCAGATAATACCTTTGTCTGCTTTGCTCTGTTCTTCTCTCTTCTCGTTGTTACTGAAATATAGGGAGAAAATCAGAACAAATCAAACAAAGCCTTAACATCTTCTATGAAGTGTGGAGAAGCAAAATTGCTTTAGAAGAAAGATCTTGTTAATTTTGGGTTAAGCTACTGCGTGCTTACATGTTTCTTTCACCTTACTTATTCCTCTGAGATTTTAACACCTTGCTGTCAAAGAAAAGCCCAGAGTAGAGAAGAAAGAGAGAGAGAAACAAAACAAACCTACAACCATGAAGGAATTGAAGGAATCCTTACTTTCTTTGGAGCATGTTCTGTTTTTAAAGTAAATGCTTTTCAATGCTAAATGTATGTTGCTAGGACTGCCAAATTTCTGTTGAATGGAAAGAACTTTGGCCTTTGAAATATAGAGCATATGAAGGTGCTTGTCTTCTTATCTTCTCAGCTAAAATTTCTCCTTGCATGAGAAACTCTCTTAACAATATGACTGGAGCACTTTGTTGTTCTCTTTGAACGTTCATATTACCCCTTTAGACCTGGAGTCATCTTATGTATGGTATGATGTTTTCCCAATCACAACACCATAGGGTGTGAGATTATCATACTGCCTTTGTACTCTTCTATTTTGTTTATAGTATTTTTAATTGAGTTCTGGACTCCCAATCTGCATTCATTAGACACAGAGCAGATAAACACTTGTAAAGATACAATTAAGTCACAGCCAGGTACTGGTGTTTTCCTCCCCTGCTGACTTTACCTCTGCTGAATACAGTTCATTAACATTTCCATAGTTTTAGTTACCTATATTGGAATTTAAGTCTGTATCAGTTTGCTTCTGTGTTAGCTTATGGCCTGTTCTAAAATCTGCTGCTCATTTATTTTTATCAGATACACAATGCTAGCTCCATGAGCCTGCCTACCAGCCAGTGGGGTATGAATTTCCCAAGTTCGACTTTCCCTAATGGATTCAAATATTTAATTGTGCTCAAAAAGACAGKTTTTTTTCATTGCCCAGTGCAAAACTGCCTTGCACTCACAAAGGAACACACAGAAATGCATGCAATATTTATCAACTTCTCCASTGTAGAGTAGAAGTGGAAAATGATCGGGGCTGCCATTCCAATAAGCAGAATTACCACAATCTCACAATGTCAAGACCAGTCAGGGAAGTTTATTCTTATAGAGTGTCATATCAGACTGCACATTGGCTAGAGACTGAAGTGTCATTGCCTGGGCTGCCTTTGGTCGACCTTTTCAAGGTTGTCTTCTCAACCAGAAGTGTTAGGTGTTGAATTTATATTTGTGTTTCTGATGCACTAGCTCACTACACCGCTGATAATGTCCTTCTACAGGTGCAAGCCTGGTCTGTGAAGAGATACTGAAGGTAGGTTCCAATCTGAAGCACAATAGGTTCACATTACGAACTATACAACTAGATTGTTCCGAGATCTATCTTAGTATCTCTACAGGGTCCTGCAGAGTGATGTGAGGACACATCAGCTCATGGGGTTAGCTTACTTATATTTCTACATGGCACAGCATCCCATGATGTAGACCTACCTAGAGAATCTGGACATTTTGAACCATAAACCACACTGAAATTCTTCACTCTCATAAGAGAAACCAATTTTCACAAAGTAAAGACTGGGGTGTTTTTTTCCTCAGAAAATTTTTTAAACATGAGCAAATAATATTTCTTTCGTAAAACCACAAAAATATCAATCTCTAAAAGAAGGCGTTTGATCAAGAGATTTTCTTGTGTAGCTATGTGAAGCTCTAGATCAATTTCTGTTTGCATCAGATTTTAGGGGGAGCAGATGCTGCCTCTCTGTCACCTAACAGTGCACCTGAAGCAGATATTCATAACCATAGTGATGTGTGCCCGGTTCATATCTCTCTGCTAAGTCACCACAGTCATCTTTCCTCTAACACACCCTACATCAAGTAACAGCCATTACCCCTCTTTGTTTTCCTGTTTGAACTTTGCAGGCTTATTTTTCAAACACCTATAAACGGAAGACAATGAACAGAAATAAATTTTACAGAAGCCAATAAGGACAATGCAAATGAAGACACCCAGTTTGCTGGCATAAAAAAAGTTAATCAACCATCTGGAGGTGTGTGAAAGTTTTTGTGCATGTGATATAAAAGTTGAGCATGAACTTTTCCCCTGAGTTTACCCATTTATTAAATAATGCATCTATCTTTCTTTTTTCTTCCTGAATTTTGAATATTGTTTCATTTGGAGTGAAAATCACTTCTAATGCCTGTAGCACAAACTACTTCTGAATTTCTTCCTGGCAAAGGAAATTTATAATACAGTATAATCATAATCTGTATATTGTACAGTATACAGTATAAGCATACTCATATTGTTGATAGTAACAAAAATGCAAACTAGGATTATAATAATAGATATGAGTTAGAGCAGTGGTTAAATCTGGTTGAGTATAATTACAAGTTGCTGCAATGAACTAAATTTCAGTGGGGTTTGGTTCTATGGTTTAGAGTAGTCTCCATTAAATATAGGAAAATCCAGTTAATTAATTAGCCCTTAGTGTTAAATGAGTTTTTTAAGCCTGAGAGACAAGGGGAATGTGGGGACTTGACAGCGAACAGTTAATGATGTCAAACCCAGAGTGACTGTTAATACAGGCCATAGTACCTGAGAGTCAGAAATATAGTCACAGAGATAAATGCAAATAAAATACCAAGGTTTAACAGGAAATGAGGAATGTTAATTTACTCTGGATATTCAGATTGTATTTATATGATTTACATTTTCTGTGATGGTTACAGTGCCAAGGTCTCTTGTTCTCTGACTCTACAGGGGACACTTAGAAGAGRTAAAAGAAATGATACTCAGAAGTATGACTGAGTTGAATCTTTATGAGCATGTATATCATTCATTTCCTGGCTGATTTTCCAGTATTTGGGAGAATTGTTTATGAAGAGCTGTCTTTAGGAAAAGGAGATTTTATACTGTTGTTTTCTCATTTCTTAACTGTGRAGCAATCTCAGCAAGGATAATTCCTAAACAGAGTCAGAAAGCATCCTAAGGCTTTTCTGCCTTGTAAAACTTTATGCCTGACTACTCTTTTCTGTTGACCAAATTCTAGACTATTACAGGGGCTATACATTAGCCTCACTATATTCTTATTGTATGGACATCTGTCTGCACATTAGGGCTTTTCTGTGTCCCTGGAAAGTGGCAAGTGGGGCCACAACTACATCAGTATAAAATGTAGATTGTGCATTTAAATGTAGAAAAATTCCTACAGTCCTGGTGGGAGACTTCCCTGAGGAGAACTGAATTAGTGATTTTTTTTCCCGGTTAGGAATTCACACCAGCCATGTGCATGAAATGTTAGGACTGTGGTGTATGTGCATCTRTGAGGCCTCTTGCATAAAGGCATCTTCTACCAAATATATGTGGCAGCTGATTATGAAAGCCTTGAAGATCCTTGCTCATGAACAGTACCACTTTTTCAGGATGCTTGGTCATTCTTCCAGCAGACCTCCATTAACTTTAGTTTAGGTTTACCTACAGTAACCTAATGGTTACTGTATGGGTGCACTTTGCCATGGCCTCCCTGTCCCTGCCCACCTCCCTGGGGTCTCCCTCGACCCTGCCCAGGCCCAGCCCCCATTTCAGCCCAGCCTCAAGTTACCAGACCCTGCCCTGCAATGTTGCAGCAGTGCCAACTCCAGCCCCACCCTGGCCCTGCCCCAGCCTGGCCATGGGACCCCCTGGCCCCATCTCCAATTGGCAGGTGCCCCGCCACCAGCCCCGATTGTCCCCTGCTCCCTTGGAACAGGGGGACAGGGCCTAGCGACAAGGCTCTGCACCACTGGGTCCCCCCTGACACCAGTCCTGTGCTGCTCCCAAACACATTCCATACTAGTCCACAGTGAATATCATCACATTCCTTACTCCTTTTTTAAAAAAAWATTTACATCTTCACATTTATACATATCACACCATCACAATACTATCAGGAGTTATTTATGGTCAAATACTAGCATACATACTGAATGCAATTCATTCTCTTTAACTTCATGCGTCTGCAATGTAGCCATCTACATCTGGGTTAGTCATCCTGCAATGCCTTCATCTTCAGTAGAAATAGATAATCATACTCTATTTATCTGGTCTATATCAGCAAATTACATTAGGGTGAGAAGAACAGCACTGTACAGTGCCTTTTTTTTTTTTTTTTTTTTTTTTTTTTTTTTTTTTTTTTTTTTTTTTTGAAAACTAGAAAAGAGGTCTAGGCAATTAGCTTACAGAGAGACATTTAAAACTCAGTGAGATAAATTACTTGCATCTGCATATATGCATAGTAAAAACAGTCCAAAACAAATCCTGCTGGCCAAGACAGTCTTAGCTCTGAGCAGAACACAGATTTCACACATGGGTTTCAAAGGGCCTCTGTTTATCTGGCAAAAAGGAGCTCTCACTTTTGAAAGATGCCCTCTCACATGTAATGAGGATACTAGCTCCAAATGCTCTCCTTGGGAAGTGTCGATATGTCGTACAAAAGTGAGCTGGAAGCTTATAGTGGAGCTGTGCTGATTCGCCATTCCCTTGATTACTTGAGGCTGCTCAAACATTTGTGTAGCCTGGACAGGTGCAGATATATTCCCAGAGCAGGAAGTTATAAGTATCTCCCTGACAGTCTCCTCTCCCTATACTGAATTTAGCCCTCTGTCATTTTTTATTTTCAGCCTCCACTTGAACCTTATGCTAATTCTATACAGTATGGGTAATAGGTGAGAGTTTTTTTTATCAATTTGGTGGAGGGACAGTGATCAGGGACCTCTTGAGATGACAGTCTGTCAGACTGTAAATCAAGGAGGATCTCTCTCTTAGCAGCCACAAAGATTAAACAGACTAATGAATCAATGTTTTAGACCATCCACTCTGGGGAGCCTTCACTTAAGTCCCAGCACTGTTGGTCAGGTCAGAAAATGTTCTTTTCTGTCAAGTGCTAGGTTTCCCTGTGTGGTAGTGTGCATTCATCCTCCTTTGTGTGAGCTCTAAAAATCTGGCAGAGGCAGATGTCAATCCATATTGTGGTGACACTTCCTCGTTCAACTCTAAAACTTTGCGAGATCATTTCAGCATCTAGTAATTGGAAAGGGAGGGGAGGTTGTGTTTGTTCATTTTGCAGAAATCACTTCTAGAGTCCATCTTTCCATTTTTGCTTTTATTAGGCAACATTTTCTTTTAGGAATGAGCTATTTATATCCATCCCCTTTCCCCAAAATAACCAGTCCTTTGTTTTTATAACGTTTGTTGTCTGTAAGGCATTTTACTTACATCTTTGTTCAGTTTCTTAACATAAATCATACCATATCTGTAATTTTATTGTCATCTACAAGATTTTTCTAAGCTAAAATATTTTATGGATGTACTGGTTTCTATTCATTTTGGCAACAGTTCTGTGATCCTGAAATGATCATAATTTACAGTGTATATACATTTAGGCAGATGTTCTGTTTAAAATCATAAATTCTGTCCATCTCTGTGATAACTGATATTTAAAAGGACCTTCATACTRTTAAAAATATATATATATATATAATAATGTTTCTATTAATGTATTTTCTACTGAAGGCACAAACTCACTATAAGAATGATACAATGAAAACATAATTGTTTTAAGTAAATAAATTTTTGATTCTTTTTAGCAAAAAAAATTCCTGTTATATTTGAGAACCAAGTAATAATCATAATAGTAAACACACTTCATTCAGCATTTCCTCATGTTAATTTCTGTTCCTGGAGTCAGTATATGATGTATGTTATCATCTTTGATTGGTACTGCTTAAAAGCACAGACCTGTAACCCAAGAGATCCAGTGATGAAACAGGAAAATAAATGACTATATTAAAAATGTCACTGCCCAGATGGTCCTATATAGAAGTTCTGATCTGAGTACTCACTAATTAAAGAGAAAGTGACTGGAATCTGAATTTATTCTCTAATGTTATGTCTGGCCCTTGTCTATACATGAGGGGCTTGAACACATTTTAATTTTGAACATAACCCAAAAAAGCACTTAAGCAGATGCTTAACTATAAACTGACGTTTGACATCTAGTGCCATAAGCAGGGGTGATTTCCTGAATGTGGGCCATAGAATTTCAAAGCTAGTACCTAATTTTGCCATTTAAGGGAAACTGACTATGATTTATATATTTGAATCTTTTTTTTCCTGCAAAGACATTAAGTTGTTAGACATTTTTTGCTAATGAAAACTGGCAAATATCTCAAGATACCTTGAAATCCTTTTCATCAACAGCAGAAGAGGAATCTACAAGGTAAACCACATTATTGCGGTGCTTCTACTTCTCTTACCTGGTAATAGCAGATTCACGATTTTAAACAACAGAATTAGAGCTATACTGGTCCATTGCAACATGTATGTGAAGTCACTTTCAAAGATACAACATTGCTAAACTGAGCTTCAAGTAGAGAGACTGAAGCACAGTTTTATTCCATAAAAAACACTGAACTGAAGCATCAGTTGAAATATGAAATAAAAATCAGCCAAAGAAAAAGGCAAAAAAGGCCTTAAAACTATACATGTCATTTGTGATAGGCATCCTGGTGCATACAGCGGGCCAAACAATCTTGACTTGGGGAATTTTCACTTGGTTTAGTTTATTGCCAATTAGTGCAAGCTTCTAATCACTGATTTGGGTACTGAGAAAAGCACCCTTAAACGATCAAACAGATGCACCTTTCCTCCAGCTTCCTAGGCTCAGCTTAAGCCGTACCCATGTCTTCCCCCACTTTCTAGTCTCCACTTCCTGTATTTTCACTCTAGGTTACACTCAGTTCGACCTAGTTTTTTCAGTGAGGCAATTCAGGAGGCTGGAGCCAGTGTGTAATGGTTTCCACCTGCCGTTTGTTGCTTCCTCCTGATTCTCTTCTGCCTCAATGTGGGTCATTCATGGGCAGAAGTTCCTCAGGGGTGTCCCTGCCCCCAGCGTGGGTGCCCTGTGTGCTGCAGTTGCTCAGAAGGCTCCTGCCTTTGTTCTGGAGCACTTGCTTGCAAGACTCTCCCCAGCAATGTCTCCTCAATGGTCTCTCCTTTTGCATGTCTGCAGTCACATATCTCTGAGATGGTATCCCCGTGTGTCCCACACCCCAGCAGCTGCCACTCTTACATCTCAGCTGAGGTGCCAGATGCTTCCCTGGCAAGTTGTGGTTTTAACTAGTGGTGTGTTTCTCACACCAGTTTTGGAGCTGGCTGGACCAAGTATAATCAGCATGCTCCAGTTCCTACCTCCTCTCCACAGAGGATCCTTTTCAGCCTCTTGCTACTCAAACACTGTTTGTGCAGTTATGCCCAATGCAGTGTCTTCCCAGACTTTTCATCCAGATCTTTCTTCTCTGGGAGAAGATTTTTCCTCATAGAGATAAGAGTAGAAGAAAAGTTTGGAGCTCATGGCCGTACTATCTCACAGGAATTACAGGGAAGGAGCACCCCTGCTATACTCAGGAACACCTAAGAGACAAGGGATTCTCAACAGAACTTTATAAACTTTAGTAAAATCTTTGTCAGTCTCTCATAATAGAGGCATGCAGCAAAAGTGTGTAATACAACAGGTTTAAAAAACACTATCATAGCAAAAAAATGAACTTCAGGACAGACAACATGCAAAATCTGGAACAACATATTAAAACATAACCAATGTTCATAGGTATTTTTAATTTTATTAATACAAAAATGCATTACTGAGTTCTCATGCATTCATCTACCTGTGCAGTAGCCTTCAGTGGGGATTTCACTGACTATTCCCAGCCTCACAGAGATGGCATATGGCCTGAGCATTTAAAGGGGAGCATGGAAAAGAGTCAGAAGGTTCTTTACAAGGCAGTAATCTTATCTTTTGTATTTCCAGTTTATAACAAATGTTATCATCTAAATGTTCTCATCTTCATATTGTCTTGATAGTAAATAAATAGATCTCTGGATAAATATATCTCTCAGACTTAACAAACATTAAAACAACAAAACAGTCCTGCTGGTGTCAAATGACCACAGAGTCAAATACTGGAAAACTGCTGGTCATTGGAACATGGGGAATGAGATTCTGATTCTACTAAATTTTATAGGAATATTGTTATTCATTGTATTGGAATCTAGATTTAACCCTACACTCTAAAATGAAATCCTGATCAAATTGTCCTAGGGAAGTTAACTGGTGGTTACATCACTAATTAGTGCCTCCATTAATCTTTTTTCATAGATAGGAATCAAATAATTAAATATTGCATATTTTTGTTTTAGTGAATGGCAAAGGAAAAGGTAAAGGCATCAACTGAAAAGTAAAGGTATTTTCAAGTTTAAACAACCATGTGATCTGTATATCACTGAGTGAACAGAAAAGATAATGAGCCTTATCAAGACCTGTGATTGGTGAGACAATGATATAATCATATGGCTTTCTTTAGATTAAGTCTTTATCAGAAAAAAAAACTGAGGAAAAAGGGAATAATAAAAGTAACATCTGTCCTGTTTTGCTTAAATGGAAAGAAAGAAGAAASAGTTTTCATGCAAGTATGCCTCCAAGGAATTATTCAAACACTGGAAGCTGGGACAACCTGCAACCTGCATGAGATACTTACCCACACCTCTCTCAAGGCAAGGTTTGTGGTCACTATTTTCAATAATTTGCCTAAACAACTCCAAACTATTTCCTAATTCTGACATCATTGGCTCCAGTAGCAACATTCTAGTTCTGTCATCTAGGATTACCCAAGTTTACATGCTGCAACCTTCTTCTAGATGCTGGGGATAAGAATTAGCAGAACTGAATTGTCACTGTATATATGTTAGTAGAAGTCATGAGCATTTGGGAGAGCATTCTGTAGGCAAATCACCCAAAGAGCTGGAATTTTCAGGTTTGCTTGTCTTTTCTCGCCTCATATGCTTTGAATATACCACTAGGTAAGGGAAGGGGCATTTGATGGAGAGGGTCCAGATGCAAAGCTAAACTGAAACGGAGAGTATGACCCTCATTAGGTGACCCTAGAGAATGGCTACAGCTGTACTCTTCCCAGCAGCAGCACAGGTCTGCAGTCTCTCTCTTATCTGGATATCCTCTGTACCAGCTAGACTGGTCACAAAGATTTGGTGAGAGCTTACGTGAGATCAGAGTATAGAAGAGAGGCTGTGGTGCGCTTGATGGTGGTCCTGGCTGTGATGTCAGATTGCTGTTGTCTGGGGGATGGGGATCCTGAATCTGAGTATAAGCTGAAAGACAGAGTTGGGAGAGGAGCTGCTTAGGAAACAAGATAAAAGTAGTCAGGAGCTGAGGTGAAGAAGCTCCAGGCTTGTAATCTTGGCTTGGAGAGCTACATGAAATCAGACTGGAGGATGTGGCACCCTGCCACATGATTTTGGAAGGTGGCTCCCGGAGGCAGAACATTTGCCCCTTATGCCAGTTGAGTAAGTGCATAGCAGTCTCTATGAATAACAGAGAAAAACAAATGTAAGCAGCATCATTCTTGCCAAAGCACGTTCTGTGGAGAGCACATCCTCCTGCAGTGAAAGTGGACCCTCCTGGCAAGGTAGGAAATGTAGCAATCATTCTGCACTAACGAGGAGCTGTTAACCAAATAAATAAATAGGTTGAAAACCACAGGAATGAAAACTCACTGTTTTCATATGTCTCTTGGCTACATCTCTTTAGTGGTTCTGTTGCTGAAACTTCTGCACATTACATGAAGTTTGGTAAATATGAGTTAGATACGAATGTGACCACATTTATTGTTGATTTTGATACAACCAGTAAAAACACCTCAGAAGAGAGCCCTGAAAGGTTATCTCTAATTTCCCTCACTAAGTCCCACATTGTCCTTGAGGGAAAGGATACAGACTCAGCAATAGCAGAGCATAATAAAAAAAGGAAAAGTATCTACACATGTAAACAAAGACAGGAAAACATTCTGGCAAGTTTCTATCCTATTGCAGAAGCATAACTATAATCCTTACAGTAAAGTGATGTTTGTTAACTACCAAAGAGGGGCAGGAGCTCTGCAGAAACTCACAGTCTGTCATGGAGTATGTTCATAGTAAGGGAAATAAGCCGACTTGTGCATTTACTTGGGTATGACATCACTGACAGCCAATTAGAAAGTTCCACTTGTGTCATTTCATAATAAAGAAAAGACTATTCAGCGCTCACTGCATCAAAGAACGCATGTCACAGAGATTTGCACAGAAATGGGTTGATTAATTTTTAATGAATTATAGCAGGAAAAGTTTCCGTGCATAAATTGCTGTGAAAGTACCAGTGATAACCCATGCTTGAATAAAGGGTTTATGCATGTGTGGGTTCTACAGCTACAGAGAAACTAAGCACAGCTCAACTTAAAATGGTGCTGCACACTCTAATCTATCCAGTTCATAACAGTGATAAAAACAGTGTGGGGTGCATAGTTGTGCAGGTTTTAAAGACCAGTTTAAGTGTATCCTGTAACTAGTAGAATCCTTTCCAAGCCTCTTTGTTTTCCAGTCGAGAGCAGATATCACTCTTGGAAACTGGCCTTTGCTGAACACTGCCTGAACTCAGTAGAGTCCTGGAATTCTATAACTTACCTTATGCATCTTAGGACTGTATGGCTGAATAGTCTTTTCTTACATGGGAAGCTATGAATCTAGTATATCTATATACTGCTAAACAGAGCACCTTTTGGACCAAAAATGTGCAATAACATTTTGGGATGTGTAAAGAAAAAAGACATTGCAATATCCATGTTAAGAAAAGGGTTAGCTTTACATGACTGGTAGAAAAGCCAACTAATGGACCCAGTGGAGGAAGGGATGGAGCGCAGATGCTATGGGCCACATGTTAATAAACAATCACTCCTCAGACTTGCAGTAGTGCCTTCACACTAGTCATAGATGTTCTTGTGTCTTCACAGAAGGCAGTCGTTCTTGTGCCAAGGAAAGTACATACAAATAAGAATGTCTTAAAGTCTTCACAAGTTTATCTCTGTTTGAAAAGTGCGTACTTCAGAAGCTTGGCAGGTATATTTTCTGCATGCACAATTGCTTTCCGGAGTTGGAGAGYGCACAGATTTCAACATGGCATAAAGATCTTGTGAATTATAAATCAACCCGTACTTTAAGCTGATTTGATAGAAGGCATGTAGTACTGAATTAACAGTTAAGCTTAAAATAGTAAAGATGAGCCCAAGTCAAACCTTTTTAATCTTTTGCCTTATAAACTTTGGTTGGATAAAATAATGTCTGGATGTGATCTTGGTTTTTGCAAAATTAAAGCTACCAGGAAGCTTCCTTAGCCTATGATATGCAAAGACTATTTCATATTGTCCTACTCTGCTAATAGTGATTTAGAAAGGGCATCTAGATTGTTTTAATGTGAGGAAAGTGCAAACTGCAATTCTAGTCTGCTTTTGATATTGAAATGATCTGGATAAAAGCAGGGTACCTAAAACTCCGTTATATAGGACCCTGTGTTAAATTACTTGCAGTTCTAAAATAGTCAGAGAACTGATTTTAAAATAGTTTTATGCTTTCAATATTTACAGCAAGTGCCTGAAAAGCATTTTCTCTTTTAGTTCCTTGTCATATATGTTCAGGATTCATTATGTTACTTGGAGGCAACCAGGTGAATTTCCTCTGAATGTTGTTTGTGCTGATCAAGGAATGACAACGAATAGTGCGTTTTTATTTTAATTGATCTGACTGGAATGAGCTGCCAGTCCTTTTTGCATATGAAGATATCTCTGTATGGAGATTTTGGTTAAATTTTGTGCTCAGAATAATTTAGGATTAAAGAAAGAAATGTGTGTTCAAATGCAAGAAGAGTTTTCTCAATAAGACATGTTTTTTCACGGTACCTAACACTGCTATAAATCAGAGAAGGGATACCTTAGAGTGGCAACTGTAGAAAACAAGAAAAAAGTCTCATTAAAATTAATGCATAGTAGGCTATAGAGTAAATTAAAAGCCAACAGGATCTCAATGCATTGCAATTGGCATTCCTGGTTTAACAGTTTCTGCTACCACAAGTGAAAAAAATTCTGCAATGAGAAATTTGCCTTTTTATTTCACTACTATTCTTCATATACAGTTTGCTGCAGTTTTAAAATAGACAGGCAAAGAAAGAAAGATTTATTTGACCTACCTGTAAGCCTTGAAATATGTATTTAGCACAGCTGTTCTTTTGTGTTTAAACTCATCACAAAAATGCAGCTTTAATGTAACCCACCATTGATCTGCAGTAAGTGGAAACAAAATCTCTCCTTAATTAGTATCATCCAATCACTTTTTTACATTTCTACAGAACACACACTGTGAACTGTTTAATGGACTATTATTTAGAAGAGTGGCAAAGAGCTTGCAAAAAAAAAGACACATAGTGAAAATAAAAACTAGCAGTGTCAATGAAAAATGTGTTGCAAAATAATGGAAAAAAAAAGATGTTTCGTTAAGATGGGCTTCACTGGCGTTTTACTGTATAGATGAACACTGCTCCAATTACTGCCAACAATGGGGTAAGAGATAGAGAGATATAGATTCATTACTTTCAACACCCTTAACTGTCTACCACTGAATTCGCTTATCTGTTCCTTTTTCTACAGGACCTGCATGGAGGGGGGAAGGAATAAACAAAGAACTGAGCAGAGTGAATGTGTCACAAATTACCACAAACACACTGTGACTCAATGCACTTTTCATTTCTCTCCTCATTAACTGTGTCTTGCTCAAAATGAGAGACTGGGTCTAAACATAATCAAGTCCCACAGATAACAATTGACTTGACTGCTGGGGCAGTCATCACCTTCTAGCTACTGGGAAATAAATTTAGAAATAAAATGAGTTAAAATAAAATTCACTCTGCTCTCTTTTCTGTGCTCAGATAATTTGAAGGCCATCAAGGCCTGCAGAAACAATCCATCTCTCTGTGAAAAGGAAAGCAGCCTGTGCCACTACCAATAAGGCWTGTCTTTAGTGTTATCAAGAGTAAGTATAATTACACAGTGGAAAGGCCATCAAAGTGTCTGGGGCGCTGGTATTTTTTTCCTGAGGTCTTCATCAATAGTGCTGTCGGAATGAAAAGAATAAGTGGGGGGAAAAAGGAAAAAAAAATAATATCCTCCAGATTGGTGTGACTGACCTGCAATCTAGCAGAGCACATTATAATTTGAGAGCAGTAGGATGATTCAATAAAAATTTTGCTGTCTTCCACTTTAAATCAGGAAGGATTAATTTCAAGAATCTTTGTGGATGCTCTTGTGGTCTTGGTTGTGTCAATGCTGAAATTTCTCTTCAAAGAGGCTAAAGGACTTCCTGTTGGAGAGTATTTATACATACAAAGACCCTTTCCTTACCTCTAATAGCAATGTATTTCTGACAGACAGATTTCTGGCTGGTAATGGGGAGGTGAGGCTATTTGTTTCTGTTGTACAGGATCCTGATCCTGCATTTTTTTTCGGAAAACACACCAGTGAAGTTAGTTGGTTCACTACATTTCTATCACAAGAAGCCAGACCCTGATGTGCCTGTCTTAATAGAATTCTGTCCAGTAAAATGCATGCACAGTATGTTTGACTCTGTTATACAGAGTGGGAATTCACAGGTGTTAGTAATATGCTGGAGTCCTGTCCTGTGTTGTCTTACTCTGATGTGCAAGTGTTGCTCAGGCAGGGAGTACACTTGATCTCTGAGAAGGACTATGGATGAACAAGGAGGTCTTCAGAAGAACCAGATATATGTGTAGATACATGTATCCATATATTTAGGAACAGAATCACCCCAAGTCTAACTATTAACTTGCTCCTGGCAGTCTTCTCTTTAAAAAGTCAACGTTAATAAATGTGGTATAAGTACTGAGAATAATCACCCAGTATGATGATTAGAGGCAATCATCTAATCATCAGTGTCCCTGGCAGTCATATTATTCTTGGAACTTTTCTCTTCTGTGGCTTCTAGATCTAGAAATCACAACATCCCAAATGGTGATGATTGTTTATTAAAAAACTTTAACCAGTCCATGGACATTTAAATCTACCTCCATGGCTTGTTTCTACTGTGCACAACCTCAATACATTCTCAAAACCTCCCCTTTTAATAGATTTGTTACAAGAAACAAGATTAACTGAGCTGTACTCCTTTGACAAAACTCTGCTTCTTAAATAATAATTATAGGTCTCCTAGAGTCCAAAAGAACAGAAGGAGAGCAGACCTAGCAATGTGGCCAAACAAAACAAATTGAGAGGAGTAGGGAAAAGGGATGAGAGAATGAAAATGTGAAGTGTCCTTGATATATTCCTTTAAAACCTCAAGGAGTTTTTATTGGCCAACTGGCAAAATAATTCATTTTCTCAGGTTTTATTTGGACTCCAGCATTGCCTGGGATGTGCAGGGAACCGGTGTGAGTTTTTTGTCCAAAAAGCTCTCTGAAAAAAGTCCTGTTTATGACGGTGGACTCTGAAGATTAAAGGGTCTGGCTTGGATTTATCTGTCACTTACTTGAGAAAACAAAATTCTGTGACATAAGTAGCCTTTCAACATACTAGAAAAATTGGATTTGAAAACACAAATCTACTTTCTGGAAGATACAACGCTAAAAAAACTTTCTCTGAAAAAATTCAGTTTGTTCTATCAAGTAACTGACAGATAAATCCAGTTAATAACAGACCAAATTTGTTCAGTCAAAACAGAGGAAAATTAAATAAAAATAAAAATAAATCTTTTTTTATGTATGATCATAACCTTTTCTCTAACAATAGAAGTTCATCACCTGAGTAAGACTCTACTTTCTTGAATCAAAAGTTTCTGATTCCCTACTATATTAGTGGGCATTAACAGAATCCTCCTATCTGGGGTTCTTTGGGGTTCAATTAGCCGAATGAGCAGGAAAAAAACAATTACAAAACATTGTTGCTTCCCGATCCAGGATTTCCTGCCACTTAAGTAGGTAAGCACTATATAGAGGGTTCTCTAATTTGCTTGAGATGAAGATTATGCATAGCAGACATTCATGTCACTACAACCTGGCCCTTCCAACTATTCCTCTAAAACATGCCTGACAAACACCCTTCTTATTTTTTCTTCCTGTCTGCACTGGCCTAAACCTGGCATAAGAGAAGGTGGAGCTGTGCTCAAAAGGTGGTTGGAAGTGGGCTCTACTACCTTTCTCACTTGTCAAGTCACTATGCCAGTATTTATGCATGACCGAGTAGGTTAAATAGAGAGGGYAGTTTATAAGCCAGTAATTATTATCCTCTTTGCAACAGATACTCTCTCTAGTATTCATATTTTCAAAATTTTACTGAATTTTGGAACRTGATAGTAGTTTAGGTGGGTTTCAGATGGTTTATTTCCTGGATAGACAAGCTGTGGGAGGAAATATATGATCTATACTTTGATATGTTACCAAGATACCAGAAGTCTCTGAATGTGGTTCCCAGACAAGGTTAAGTAAAAACATAGGTATTCTTTAAGTTCAGGATTCATAAATGTAAAATGGTCTGGATCTTGTGGATTTTTTCCATGGGAGTATTATTTGTCACAGCTTTATACCATGCCGAAATTGTGGTTTTTTAGGTTAGTGCTTTTTAGAAAATCTGTTTTTGGCACATACAAACCAACACACAAATTGAAAAGGAAAATATTTATATTGTGAAATTAGGATTGTTCACATCTTCAGTGACTGATTTATTAAAGAAAAATATATGATGAGCCACAGAAAGATGAAGTGTACCCTGGCTTTTGTGTTCCTTGTATGAAACAACCACAGAACTCATTTGAAAACAAATAGTACTATAAAGACTTAAAGAAAGAAAATAAAGCATTTGCATGTATGAAATACCTCATACAGCATATCTTCATTCTGAAAGACTAAACAGAACTAAATGTTTTTCCAAATAGCTTTTCATGGGCATTATTTTTTATGGCCAGGATGTTTCCATTTCTGTAGGCACCTAGAATATGCTACTGGATTGCTTTGTTGAACTGCCATTAGGGTAAACATAGTACGTGCAGTGTTGCAGTGTTYAGTGGACAATGAAAGCTCAAAAATRAAGAAACACTAAATAACAATGAAATTACAGGCATTCTGCTGCAGGATGAAAAAAGCAAAACACAACATGAAGGAATACACACTAAAGGAATACACACTGTTATTTATGAGTTTYGTTACAGGATCCAGTTGCATGCAAAATCAGGACTTCGTTGAACTAGATTGAGTATCAAAGATGACATGATCCGTTCCAGATAGTTTATCTTTGATCAGATTCCAAAGTAGATATAGATATCCAAAGTGCATATATATATATATATGTATATATATATGCATATATGTGWATTTATTAGTTATCATAAGCTCCTTTACAGTCAACGAAGAGCAATGTGTAGTTTCAGGGTGTTATTCATCTGACTTATTTTACAAGTCTATGTGAGAATGAGGTGAATCACATGCTACAAATGGTTATTTGTTTCCTCTAAAAAGAGCCTACTATAAATAGGTCACATGTAGACATGTAGCCACCTAAACTAAGGATCCTAGTCCTGCTGTGTATTAAAATAGACAAAACAGGCAAGGTATAGAAGGAATAAGACATTAAAAGGAAAAATGGAGATTAGCAGGATTAGCAGGAAAAAAAGGCTTACAGAAAGATTTGAGATTCAAGGAAAACTTCTGACTGTTGAAGAAGTAAAGCGCATGTTAAGTCAGATGTTCCAGGCATGTCTGGTATTCTCTAAAGCAGGCATCTGTCAACATCTGTAAGCAGTGTAAGATCCCACTGTGAAATAATATCCAGCATGCTTAGAACAGTCTCCATTTGCCTGCCAAAAGCTTAACGAAGATGATAATTTTGAGGGATCAACTCTGATTATTGCTACAGTTAGTGTAGTGGTAGAAAATACTGAAGAAAAGGATTATCAGCCRGGCTGACAACATGTAATAATATACAGTGTTACTAGTAATGTGGAAGGGAAGAGAGGTATGAAAACCTTCTAAAGATTACTAATTTACCTGAAACAAAACTATTTTAAGAGTGTGTCGTAGTTCATAGAATCATAGAATCAATAAGGTTCCAACCTTAGGAAGGGACCTCTGGAGATCATCTAGTCCAACCTCCCTGCTCAGCAGGGTCACCTAGAGCATGKTAGACAGGGTTGCATCCAGGTGGGCCTTGAATATCTCCACAGAAGGAGATTCCACAATCTCTTGATTAGAGTGTAAAAAATGCCACATGAGAAACTTACTTTTATAAAAGAAATACTGATGGAAAATGATAGAAAAGTGAGTTATGACAGGAAGAAATGAGAGTGCAGGGCACAGTGCAATAATCCTTCAAGGTCAATGTAATTCCTCTTTTCTAAATGTGTTTGTTGCAYGAAATGGAGTAGGAATATTAGAGGTTTGTATTTCCATCTGTCTGTTTAAAACTGGGTCTGTTTTCCAGCATGAGCAGGCAAGGCTCTGATGAGCCAGAAGTACTTTGCTTCAGGATGCATCCTATAACACTGCCAGAGTATGCTGATTTCCTCATGATAATTGGTAAGGATTTTATAAGTTTTAATAGTCATCACATGGTCACAAGCTGATTTTATGAAACCTTGTTCATTAGTCTCAGCAAAACACTGCAGTATATAGTTGCCAAGTGAGAATTTCTAATTGAATTTGGTAATACACTGAAAAGGTAGTTATCGCACAAAGCAAATACAAAAGCAATGTAAAGAATTTTATTTTGTTTAGAATTGAAATCTGGCAGCAGTTTTATCCTCAGTCTTAGGGAAATGTGTAGTAAGCATTTAAATCCGTAGTCTCATGAGCTGCTGAGATCAAAAGTTAGCAGTGGCATTATTTCTGAGATATGAATGATCTCTGTAAATCTGCTTCTAGGCTCAAGTAGTTTTGAATTGATTGAGCTTGTTGCTAGAGTTCAGCRACAGCTGAAAAGGGGCACAGATGCTGCCTCAAAATAGGACTTACCAATGCCTAACCTGAAAACTGTGATTCTGACAACACTAGCTTAGCTGGTAGCTAGTCCCCAGGGCTCATGAGTGGGATTCACCTTCAGCTACAGGCATCCAGATTAATTTATGCAAATGTAAGTATCTATGAGTGAGATAGATAGTATCTAAACCCTTTTCATAGTCAGTGGAAGCCCAGAACTCAACTCAGATGTCAAACCATACACCTAATGACATCTAGAGCATCCAAGATACCTGCCTAAGATGGGCAGATATGACACAGGACCTGTGGAAAACCCATGCTCTAGTAGCAGTTGGGAAGGCTGCTACCTGTTGGAAGCAAGGGAGGATATCAAGGCRTCTCAAATGACACTAGATGCCTACTTTTAGGTAAATAAATAGAGCTRTTGGTTAACAGGGATGATATTGGGGCATGTCAAATGACACTAGATTAGTGAGCTATATAGCTCAGCTCACCCTAAAGAAAACATCTGCATTTGTTCCCTAGACTCAGCCAACCATGTTGACCTGATCTTGTATGACTGTAGTGGTAATTCAGTCTCTTACTTTGCATGCAGACAAATACTTGTCTAAGGTCCATAAGCATCAAACTTCSTAGCCTTAATGTTTCCAAAACATTAAAAAAAATGTTTTTAAGGTTCTTAGAAGCAGTCTAGTAAAGTAGCAAGGCAGAAAAAAAAGCCCCAAACCTATCAGGKGCCTAAACCTGGGAGAATTATAGGAATGCAGTCAGAGTATGTAGAGATGCRATGAGGAAGGCTAAGGCCCATTTGGAATTGAGTCTGGCAAGGGATGTGAAGGACAACRGGAAGGGCTTCTTCAAATACATCAGCAGCAAGAGGAGGACTAGGGAAAATGTGGGCCCRCTACTGAATGGGGCGGGGGCCCTGGTGACAAGGGGTACCGAGARGGCAGAATTACTGAATACCTTCTTTGCCTCAGTCTTCACTGCTAAGGGCAGCCGTCATGAATCCTGCAGCYTGGAGGTGAGGGAGAAAGTCTGGAGAARGGAAGACTTTCSTTTGGTTGAGGAGGATAGGATTAGAGACCTTCTGGGCAGGCTWGAYATCCACAAATCCATTGGCTTGGATAGGATGCACCCATGGGTACYGAGGGAGCTGGCSGATGTTGTTGCCAGGCCACTCTCCATCAYCTTTGAAAAGTCCTGGAGAACTGGAGAGGTGCCTGAGGACTAGAAGAAAGCCAGTGTCACTSCAGTCTTCAAGAAGGGCAAGAAGGAGGACCTAGGCAACTCTAGGCCAGTCAGCCTCACCTCCATCCCTGGAAAGGTGATGGAACAGCTCATTCTGGATGTCATCTCCAGGGATATGGAGGAAAAGAGGGTGATCAGGAGAAGCCAGCATGGCTTCACCAAGGGGAAATCCTGCTTAACCAACCTGATATCCTTCTCTGATGGAACGACTGGCTGGGTAGATGAGAGAGCAGTGGACGTTGTGTACGTTGACTTCAGCAAGGCTTTCGACACTGCCATAACATCCTCCTAGATAAGTTCAGGAAGTGTGGGTTAGATGAGTGGACAGTGAGGTGGATTGAGAAATGGCTGAAAGGCAGAGCTCAGAGGGTCATCATCAGTGGTGCGGAGTCCAGTTGGAGGCCTGTGGAAAATGGTGTCCCCCAGGGCTCAGGACTGGTCCCCATCCTGTTCAACTTTTTCATCAGTGACCTGGATGAAGGGACAGAGTGCCTCTTCAGCAAATTCGCGGATGATACCAAGCTGGGAGGCGTGGCTGATACACCAAGAGGGCTGTGCTGCCATTCAGAGAGACCTGTACAAGCTGGAGAGTTGGGCAGAGAGGAACAAGGGCAAGTGCAATTTTTCCCTGCACCTAGGGAAAAATAACCCYAGGCACCAGTACAARCTGGGGRCTGACCTTCTGGAGAGCAGCTCTGCAGAGAAGGACGTAGGAGTGCTGGTGGATGACAAATTGACCATGAGCCAGCAATGTGCCCCTGTGGCCAAGAAGGCCAATGGTGTCCTGGGGTGCATTAGGCAGAGTGTTGCCAGCATGTCGAGRGAGGTGATCCTACTGCTCTCCTCAGCCCTGGGGAGGCCTCATCTCGAGTCCTGTGTCCGGTTCTGGGCTCCCCAGTCCAAGAGAGACATGGAGCAACTGGAGAGAGTGCAGCATAGGGCTACGAAGACGATCAGAGGACTGGAGCATCTTCCCTGAGGAACGGCTGTGAGAGCTGRGCCTCTTCAGCCTGGGGAAGAGAAAACTGAGGGGGGATCTTATCAATGTGTATAAGGAGCTGAAGGGAGGGTGTCAAGGGGATGGGGACAAACTCTTTTCAGTTGCCCTGTGTGACAGGACAAGAAGCAATGGGCAGAAATTGAAGCACAGGAAGTTCCGCCTGACCGTGAGGGGGAATTTCTTCCCTGTGAGAGTGACGGAGCACTGGCACAGGTTGCCCAGAGAGGTTGTGGAGTCTCATTCTGTGGAGCTATTCAAGGCCCACCTGGATGCAACCCTGTCTACCATGCTCTAGGTGACCCTGCTGAGCAGGGAGGTTGGACTAGATGATCTCCAGAGGTCCCTTCCAACCTTACTGATTCTATGATTCTATGATTCTAAGATAAGATATTCCTTCACCTCCTCTGATGAGCTAACTCTTAAAAGGTCTCTCAGGATATCTCTGGAGTAGGACACAATATTCTTAATTTGAAGAACAGTTGAAAAAAAAAAAGGATCACCATTGCTGTTACTATTCCCTTCTATATGATGTTCAAGAATTATCATAGCATTCATCCAGGACTGGTAACGACTAGGATCTGTTTTCTTATGCGACTCTGGATCTTCAAGCGCAGATACCTTCACTAGCAAGAAATTTCAGCTACATTTGGAGCCTACTGACAAAAAAYGTAGTCAGCTCCCATCACATCTCTAACAAATAGCTTTATTTCACCGTATCCCAAATGTCACCAACAGACACTTCTCCAATGCTTAACTCCCAGTGCATAAGAGGGCTTGCTCAGGGATTCTGGTACCCAAATCATTCAGGTTAGCAGCTCTGGAAGAGTGCACGCTCAAGTCTTCTTTACACACAAATTGGATTCACAAGGGCTAGCACAAGATCATGTCTCACCTTGATATAAAAGCTGGACTAGGGAAAGGTTTGCACTTGCACTGAGGAACTGACTTGTTTTTGGGTCTATAGCACGAATATATCCAATATATGCCCAAAACTCTGAAAGTCACATATGTATTTACTAGTTCATGAAGCTATCAAATTTGAACGACTGAGTGTGTCAAGGACATCATTAAGCTTTCTTTCTTTAGAACATATGATTCAGTCATCCACTAAAGCAATCAGAATAATGATATGGTTCCACTGAACAGTGCTAAATGTGATATTAACAATAACACTCATAAGTATTACAAGAGTTTTATATTTACATTATAAAATAATRCCTTGTGAATGCATTGCAACTTTCTTTTGTGTCACTGTATCTACTCTTCTAATTACATAATTCAGAAAATGAAAAACAATGACAAATTTCTGTAAAAGATATACCCATTGATAATCTACAAAGGCCTAATTATACAATATCTCTGGGGTATGCCATAATTTACAACTCTAAAATTATGAGGAATTGCTTTGTTAAAGTTCTTTGAATTTGACTACAGGTGTTCTAACAGTGTTTCCAGTAGGAGACTTATTCAAATCTCATTCCTATTTCTCGTGAAATTTTTATCATTTGTGTGGCTATGTTTTGCCAACAAAAACGAGAAAAGAGAAGACTCTGTTCACATTCATCTGTGGGGATTCAGCAATTAAATCAATTTGATTAACCAAAGACCCATTCTGCTGTGTATTTACATATTGTAATTACAAATTGGCAAATAGTAGGAAAAGTGGGAGCGTGGGATAGCGTGTTTTTATATCAGTTGTTCCAATACAATACTTCTAAATAAGCAGGCAGATCTAATCACTCTTTTAGCATCTGAAACTGGAAGAATCAAGCAATATATTTTTATAGGATTTTGGGCTTTCTGAGATTTTACCCTAAAACTCAGAAAATTAAAACATTCATTTACATTTAGTAAATCTTTAAAAGCAAGTATTATCTCCTAAGATCTATCTCCTAAGAATGATAATGCCCATTCTTTGGACTCTGAATTTTCTTCTGACTACTGTACTATCAATATAACAGTCAATGTAATCTTGACTTGCCAAAAATCCAGATTTGATCAGATCTGTTCTGTTTCCATAATATTTGTCAGATGTCCAGGTTCGAGTGCAACTTTGGCTGCTGAACATCAAGTAATGCCCACATCAAAGATGCCTATGAGCAGACAAGCTTAGACAGGCTTAATCGGCATGGACTGCAGTGTGAAAACTTGACTGTCAGGCTCTAACTGGGTGGCTTCCCATGTGCTTCCAGTCCAAGCTGAGGAAAAAGCACTTCAAGTGCACTGAGAAAACTGTGTACCCTGTAGACATTTAYGGGACTTGCAGAGTCAAACATAGAGATCTCATATTTGGGTCCAAATATGTTGAGCAAAGCTATTGGAATCTCTCCACCCAACTGGTTATTGATCTAGCATAAATGCTGAGAGAGAAAGAAAATTCAGAGTCACCAAAATGCTACCTTACCTGTTCATGTAAGTGATCAATAGCTTTAAATCATACCAGAACACAAGAGTCTTGGTTAATACATAGTCTACACAGTCTCTAGAAACTTATATTTGAACTTATTTAATTCTGTATTCATCATACAAGGCAGGACTTAAAACATATATTCTTTAAATTAATATATTATTTCATTACACTACGAATCAAGATACATGCCTTGATTTAAGATACCAATTACAATAAACTTTTTGACGGAAAGAGTTCTCTGATGAGGAARCCACTGCATCCATTTCAACGACTAATTTCATGTACTCTTAGAGATTATTTTCAGTCTGTATTTGTGTAGCTTCAGCTCCTGCTTATTACACATTTATCTGTTAGATTAAAGACTTCATTACAAGAAATAATGTAGGTTCTTTTGGGCTGATGTCACCTCATTTCTTAACCTTTTTATATTAAAAAAGTACATGTAGCCTTTTACCATAAAGTCAATTTTCCAGATCTCAATAATTTCTTTACCTCTTTTTTGAATCCTTGTCAATTTGACAAGATCCTTTTTGAAACGAAGGCAACAAAATGGCCCAAATCCTTCTCAGAATCTCCAGTTTTCATTACACTCTCATTCTAGTACTTCTTGCTCTAATTGTGGAGTATGTAACTTGTTTCTGAAAGTCTGAGGATGTGCCAGACTCTGTTAAGTTTCTGTGWTATATCATTCAAATGGGCCCTCCATCAGCTCTGCTAATACAAGTGACCACTTACAATATCATTCTCATATCATACACATATCATGTTTATGTCTTCCACTAATTTTATGAACATTAATTTCATAAATTAATGAAAATACTGAATAACATYGAGTTCAGAGTAGATCACATCAGAATCCCTCAAAGAAAATGCCTAAATTTCATTTTCTCTGATGCTTGATAGTTTTTCTTGTGCTGTATATTTGKTTTTTTTGCCTTGATTTTGAAAGCAATTTAATGTGCACCTATAAGAGAGCTGGTAGCCAGTGTTTTTCCCACTTTAACATTCTTTTAGCCTCTATTTTTCTTTCATTGACATTTTTTTTCTGCTGTATGGGTTCATGAGGGAATGTTTATGACTGTACACAGCTATTGCTGTCCTTCCCCAAYATGGTAAGAGTAAGTTAATCCACAGAACTACACAGAGCCTCAACAGAAAAGCTGTTGTTTTTCCAGAAAAGAGCAGRGAGAATAAAAATTACCACAGAAAGTTTTACAAAAAGCTGTCTTTCAAAAATCTGATCTTTTTGGTATAGTCACTAAAGAAGCTCAGGCTTTTGCCTCCMAGATGATTAATTTTGGGTACTGAAAGGAAAAAAAACATTTTCCAAGGATTTTATGGGAATACTATTCCTCTGATTTAAAATGTGAAAGATGGCTAGAAAGTGTGTTTATGCCATTGGGCAGTCTTACCTAAAATAAATGATGATTCCAGTCTCATTAATGTCATGCTTGCTAGCAAGTTGAATTTATGTTCATGCTGAGTGTGTCAGCAAATGCTAAGGCTATTTGCACTGTTGTAGTTAGGTGTTGTGTTTCAGTCAAGAAGTGGTGGAAGAGTTTGTCACTTCTCTACTTTGTTTCACCTGACATGAATATTTCACAGAATCAGAGAATGATTGAGGTTGGATGATCTCTCTGGAGATCATCTAGTCCAACCCATCTGCTCAAGCAAGGTTACCTAGAGCACATTGCACAGGATTGTGTCCAAGCAGGTTTTAAACATCTCCAGCGATGAAGACTCTACACACCCCTGGGCAATCTGCTCCAGTGCTCAGTAACTCCCAAAAGCTGGGACCGATGGTGGGATTCCTGCCTGAGTGTGTGTTCTGGCAGGTGGATTTCACCTGGCCAACTTTGCTTGGGTAGGTTGGAAACTCTCACACTGCCATTTCCAAAATGAGAGGGAGGTAAGAGATCTATTCCTCACACTCTCAGCCCTAACTACTATCTTGCAGCAAAAAAAAAGGTAATTAACTCCATTCAAGCTAGCTCTACCCCTTGCTTTTAGGGACACAGAGTGTAAAGCTCAGACTAATGATAAGAGCCCACTGAATCTCCTCTCCTATATTAGTCCACACACTTCTACAGCAGAAGCAATTATGGACACACACCATTTCAGGGCTTTAGCAAGACATATGAACATTGCCAGAATGTTTTTGATGAATTTCTCAACTCGTGACTGAGTCAGTCGGTCACCAGTATCACTCTTCCTTGGGTAAGTCCACAAGGAGAATGAGCCATCTTTACTCACTCACTGCTCAGTTTCCYGGATGAAGGGCTGAGGACAGCCTCTTTAAAGATTTTGAATCTGTGGAAGCACAGTATTTTTCTCATAACTTTTCTCACGGTCCTGCTCCRGTAGAGCTCTATTACAAGTCATTTCATAATTAGTAGCAGATACATCAAGGATTATAGAAATCTGAAATATTTGGCCACTCAAGTTCTGTGACTTGGGCATACCTACATCACAAGCACAAATATTGTAAGAGGGTGAAAGGGTAGCCTGATTTTCATCTAGTCATGTTTTTGGCATTATACCTAGGACAGTGATATTAAGTCTGTAATAAGCATTTCTGATATTTCAACCTGATCTTAGGATGTTCTCATGCCATTTTACTGGAATAAAGTAACAAAAAGAGGCTGTATGGACTATATAATAGTCCAGACCCATAACTTGGAACTACATAGGCATCTAATTTCGCAACAAAGGGAATTAGAGAAAGATGTAAATCTTTTCTCTAAGAATATTTTGTTGGAAAATTTGTGAGAGTGAAATTTTAATTTATGGAGCTAAAATTCTAACTGTATTTCCTGCAGACTTTAGCGTCAAATGAATGTCTAGAATGACCTCAACTACCAGACTAAAKTGAGTGTGAAGATGCATAAATGCACTGTATTTAACAGGGATAAAAATATATAGAGAAGATCTGAATAACAAAAAGCCAGATTTCATGCCTATAGGTATATGCATCTTCCTCCATTTTCCTGAGCAGTAATTTAAACAAAACATATTCAACATTTGTTTTTGAATAAATGAAGTATGTGACTAAAATGCCTTGTTTTATCAAGAGATTATCTAGGTCACTGCTYAAAAAAAGTGCATCAGCAAGAAGGAGTATTTGCTGTGTTGATAGTCCTCTGAGCATCTTCAATGAGTGCCTGACTGGAGAATGAGAATCTGTTCTGTTGCCAGTTTTCTGTAACCATATGTTGTGTGTCTCCTGAATACTGACTACAGAGAGGTGTTTTGGATCTTCTAGACACTAGTGAAAGAAAATATTTCTTGTTTCAGCAGATAAAATAAGGTAGAGCTTTATGATCATATTTAATTGCTTTATTACCAGAAAAAACAAACAATAATAAAAAAAAGTGGATTATGAATCAACTATTCTCTTGTATTTTTGGTCAAAACCAATCTTTTTTATTAGCATCTCTTWATTCTGGACTAATTAGATTAGAATTTGATTACTTTTGTGACACTTCTGTGTGTTTTACAGAAATCTTTAATAGATGCTTCCTTCTATATCACAAAAATTTTCACGTGTTTTTTTTTTTTGTGAGCTAATGTGGTTGCCTCAAGGTATCTGCACCAGCTGGTCTWGAGACTCAGTGAACTGTCAATAAAGATGGTTCCAACAGTTTTTTAAATTTCTGTGGTCAGAGAGGTTGTAAACATAAATATATTTTAACATCACATTTTGTTGTTTTACACTGAACAAAACACAAGAGTTCAAGTCCCCTCCTGTTGTGGGAAATAAAAAAAAGAACTAAAAGGCTGCTACAGATACTCTTTTTATTACAGTTGTTGACTCCTGAGGAGCTAGTCTGGCAGAATTTGATTAGGTCTTAGAACAAATCTCATATGAAAACATAGGGCTTAAAATTATCTTTRTATGAAGCTCATTTTGTCAGATTGGTAGTATCCTCAAATGGCAGTAAACAAGTGATGCGACATAGCCAAGCCTAGCCACAGCGTGTTTATCAGGAGATGGAAAACTGACCTGAAACAATGCAAAGTCTTCTGATAAAAACAGGACAAGCTAGCATCTGCTGGTCTTCATCAGTTCTGAAAGTTGTTATCTCTCACAGTGGAGAAAAATGGCACAGGTTTATGCTCAGGTACCATTGGCTTTCACTTTTAAGAAGATAATTCTGTTGCTTTGAAGGGAATAGCGTTTTTCCAACACATTTGTGATTGTGAATCCTCTCTAGGAGAGAGAGTGAATAGATGGATAGATATACACACACATAAATATATATGCATAGAAATATATATTTAGATAATCTTCTCACCAATGATCTTGCTTTTGAGACATGCCAGAATATTTTATTTCTCTGCCTTCTAGGACAACTAGGAAAAATTTTAAAAGGTTTTGGCTGCAGCAATCATGAGATRGTGCAGTTCAGGATTGTGCAAGGAGGGCCCAGAGTAAAAACCAGGATCACAACCCKGGACTTCAGGAGAGTGGACTTTGGCCTGTTCAGGGACYTGCTTGGAGGCCCTGGAGGGAAGAGGGGTYCAAGAGAACTAGCTAGCYGATATGCARGTATAACCACCTCCAAGCTCAAAAATGATCTATCCTAACAAGCAGGAAATCAAGCAAAGACAGCAGGAGACCTGCATGCATGAGCAAGGAACTCCTGACAAAACATAAAAAGAAAGCGTACAAAAGGTGGAAGCAGGGACAGCTGGCCCAGAAGGAATTTAGAGCCACTGTCAGAGCATGGAGAAGCAGAGATGAGGACACTTAAAGCCCACCTAGAGCTGAAACTGGCAAAGGATATTARGGGCAACAAGAAAGGCTTCTACAAATACMTAAGCAGCAAAAAGAAAGCTGGGGAAAATGAGGGCTAGACAAAATGAGGCAGGGGCCCTGGTTACAAAGGACRCAGAAAAGGCAGAGGTACTGAATGCCTTCTTTGCCTCAGTCTTTACTGGTAARAMCATCCCTCAGGAATCCCAGGCCCCTGAGAGATGAGGAGAGGTCTGGAGCAGTGAAGACTTATCCTGTGTGGAAGAGGATTCTGTATGGGAACATCTGAACAACATGGACATATGCAAGTTCATTCATAGGCYCTGATGGGATGCRCTCACGACTGCTAAGGGAGTTAGCTGATGTCATGGCAAAGTCGCTCTCGATTATCTTTGAAAGGTCATAGTGATCAAGAGAGATTCCTGAGGACTGCAAGATGTCACTCCTATCTTCCAGAAGGGCAAGAAGGAGGACCCAGAGAGCTACAGGCTGGTCAGCCTCACCTTGATCCCTGTAAATGTGAAGGAACAACTAATTCTGGATACTATTTCCAGATGTACAAATACAGGAAGGTTACTTTACAAACAAGTAATCATGCTTAATCAACCTGATAGGCTTCTATGATGAGATGATTGGCCTTGGTGGATGAAGAGAGAGACATGGATGTTGCTTACCTTGACTTTAGTAAGGCTTTTGACACCGTYTCCTGTAACATTGTCATAGATAAGCTGATGAATATAGGCTAGATAAGTGGTCAGGGAGGCGGACTGAAAATAGGATGAACTGCTGGTCTTTGACAGCTGTGATCAATGACACAAAGTCCAGCTGGAGGCCAGTCTGTAGTGGTGTCCCTCAGGGTTAATACTGGGGCCAGTACTGCTTAACATCCTAATTAATGACCTGGGTGATGGGACCGAATGCACTTTCAGAAGGTTCACAGATGATACAGAACTGGGAAGAATGACAGACACATCAGATGGCTGTGCTGCCATTCAAAAGGCTTTCAACGGGCTGCAGAAATGGACAAAGAGGAACTTCATGAAGTTCAACAGAGGGAAGTGCAAAATTCTGTGCCTGGGGAGAAATACCCCCATGCCCCAGTGAAGGCTGGGAACTGATCAGATGGAGACCAGCAGCTTCTCTGCAACTTTGCAGAGAAGGACCTCCGAGTCTGATGGACAACAAGTCAAACACAAGCSAGCAATGCACCCTCATGGCAAAGGCAGCCAACAGCATCCTGGGTTACATTAGAAAGACAGTTACCAGCAAGTTCAGTGTAGTGATCCTTCCCCTTTACTCAGCACTAGTTAGGYACACCTGGAGTGCTTGATCCAGGTCTGGGCTCCCCAGCATAAGAGAGACATGGAGCYGCCAGAGTGAGTCCAGCAAAGGGCTTTTAAGATCGTTAAGAGACTGGAGCATTTCTCATATGAGGAGAGACTGTGAGAGCTGGGACTGTGTGGCCCAGRGAAGAGAAGGCTTAGGGGGGATCTTATCAATGTGTCTAAATATCTGATAGGAGGGTGTACAGAGACCACTTCTCAGTGGTGCCTAGTGTACCTAGTGACAGGATGAGAGGCAATGGGCACAAACTGAAATGCAGAAAGTTCCAGTTGAATATAAGATAACACTTCTTCACTGTGAGGGTGGTTGAACACTGGAACAGGTTGCCCAGAGAGGTTGTAGAATCCGCATTCTTGGAGATATTTAAATGCTGACTGGACTCAGTCTTAGGCAACCTGCTCTAAGTGATCCTACTTGGGTGGGGAATTGGATAAAATGATCTCCAGAGGTTTCTTCCAGCTTGAACTCCTCTGTGATCTTGTAATTTTGTGATTCTGTGGATCTATAACATTGCCAAGTAGAAACATCTCCTGGGTTTCTACTAAGTTGTCCACATATCTCCTTTGAGGACTTAGTGCTATCTTTTGGATTTTAAATATCTAAGTTCTTATATACTCATCTAAATTACATAGTCTTAGAATGTATAATTTTAATTTTATCTTTACCTATATTTTATCTCTCATAGAAGCAATATTTTCAAACATTTCTGAATTTATTATTAATCATTTMTCCCTCTAAGAATACCCACACTGATCATATTTTCAAACATCCTAGATTTATTCAAATCTAGAAAGGCCAGAAAAATAGTCATACTTGCCTTTTGACTATCTTAGAGAGCTCTCCATAGATGTCCCTTGAGAAAGCTTATCACAGTAAGACCTAGTTCAAAGGCTACTATGGGCTATGCCAATTAAAAAAAAAAAGATGTGGAAAATAATGACTCTTTATTCCTCTCAGGCAGYGTAGCACCTAATTTGAGCATTTAAACGCTTTTTAGGTGCACTGTTACCAGCAGAGTCAATTTTGTGTTCACTGAAAAATATTTAGTGTTCATGAGCAAGAAGTAAGCGCACAATAATCGAAGCACCAAAGGTGCGGTGGGACATCTTAGCTGTAATCATTCAAAGCAAATATTTGGCTCTGTTTCTTTGAGTAATGTATCTCATAGTCCCACTGCCAAATACTAGCATAGTGAAACTTACACTGAAAAGGCAGAACAGAGTTGATGGAGAAGCAACTCATGCTCTGGGCTCTGGCAGTCCAACATCACTATTGCTGATGTCAAACATCAAGCATCAAATCTGCATTGTCCATGAAACAACTTACAGGATAAAAGCTATGTTATTTTAGTCAAAGCTTTCATGTTGTGGGTTAGAAGCCAGATATTGAACTCASTTTAACTCTTTCACACTGCTTTCATAAAGCAGAGGGAAAGGAATAGCTGTACAACTAGGCMGAGGGAAATTCCTTCAGTATAAGACTTATCTTCTAGTCTAAAGTGAAAGTTTTTCCATCTCACTATGCTGGGTCCTCAGCACAGAGGAATGCTGTAATAGTGGTGAGAAAAAAAGGGGGAATAGCTTGCTTTCTGCCATCCTTCTGTGCTCCCTAGGTAATGCCATGAGCACAGATGGTAGCTAGCTAGCCTTTAGAGGAAACCAAAGGTGCCTGCGACATAGGRTGGCATATCTATGCTCTGCTGCTGAGTTGGTTAAAACAGATGAAAATTCAAGTCAAAATGGAACACTTAGGAGTGGATAGTCACAAAGGCTAACTTCAGCTTGTGAAGCTGAGCTTCCTAAGTGCCCTCTGTAGTCAGAAGGGGCACATGATTCAGAGCAGGTGTTTGAATAGCTGTGAATCAGTCTTCCAAGGAGACTGGGTTCAYGAGGAGCAGCTTAGGAAGAGCAAAAATTGGGTTAACTTGATAGAGGTAAGCTTTGTGAACATTTTTCCTTGCTTCTGTTGAATGTGGCTYTTAGGTGTGGAATCCCTATTCTCTGTGCTGCATTCCAGCTAGTTTGAACTTGGGCTCCAATACTGATCAGACAAGTTTCCACTGTGGGTCACCTGGGACTGGATTACAGGCTAGTGCATATTAGGATTTTGCCATTACRTGTAAACCAGGTTTGAGCAGTAACTAACCTAATTTGCCCCTCYGCACCACAGTTCAAAAAGCACTGTCAGAAGACATGAAACAGTCCACTCCTTAGCGTGCAGCTTAGACAAGCTATGGCACAGGCACATAAAACTATGGCTTTGGGCTTAGAAGAAACAGGGCTCCAGGCAACATCTCCATACCTGTAGATTTGTTCTTGGGCAGATGTCTCAGCTTCATGCCAGAATAACCAAATATGTGCATTAAAATAAATCTAGTTATCTGAATCTATGTTTGTGTGTAAGGCAGCCAGCATCCCCAGCATGTATAAACTTTATTTGGAGCTGTGTGGGAACACCACCTGCTCACACTGCTCCAAGAAATTCCACTTAGAACATTCAGAAGCAGCTGGGATGTGAATATTTGATTCATCTCATCAGAAGCTGAAATTAGGATTGAAAACATAGATCATGTATTCTACTGACATTCCAAGAAAATATTTATTTCTTAATATTTGTTGTTCAGTGAGATACCACAAACTGCTTATCATTTGCAGCTTGTTTATGCTATGGCTTGACGCGGTTTACATTAAACTTTGCAAATRTTATAAGGTGGCAAATTTACAATGATTTGAGCCTGCTGACCTGTAATTAGACTGCAAATTGAAACCAAGACTAGTTCCCGTTATGACGAATAGAGGTATATCAGCTGGCTTGAGATGTAGTATGGACTAAAGTAATAATAAAAAAGTAGCAGTATGATTCTGACTGAGAGCTCAGGCGTTGCACACTCTCTGAAAGAGAAACTGAGAGGTATTTTGTTTCCTAAAATTCTCTGGCTTACTCTCAGGAAGTAAGCACACCATTTCTTAAGAAAGTAAATCAAGTAAACTCCATTATCCAAAGCAGGCACATTGCTTCCTGGCCCTCTTTGCTTAATTGGACTTTTATCTCTCTGAGGTAGAAATCTGCAAAAAGCAAGGATTGTATTTACTGTCAGTCTGTATGTAAAGGCAAAAAGGAACTAATCCACAGATCATCCCAGAACTTGACTAAATCTTCCCCTTTATTAACATTTTTTTTTTGCATTTGCTATCAAAGAGTTCATTTCTGTAACTAAAACTAAAGCTTTCTTTCTAGGTTAGCTCTTCAATGATCTTCTCAGAGCAGAAAGTTAATAGAKAAACAAAAGCTAAAGATCAATCCAGTGCTAGGTGGCCTCTTGGCACAAAATGGTTACAGCACAGGAGTCTCTTTTTAGTGATGTGATTGCTTTTCTGCTCCCTCCACTCAAATGAAAAGGGTGGACTTTTTGCAGCTGGCTCAGCYCAAGACTGCTGTTAACACAAGCCCAGAGAGAATTTCACATCTGTTGTGCAACACCTTAACCTACCAACAGACCTGCCTACAATAGCTGTAATAATGAAATGAAACTTGAGTTTAGGCTGAGATCTGCTACTGCTCCCTCAAGATAGTGAGAATAGTATTTTCAGAGGCAGTTGCCTGAAGTAGCAAGGTATGTGAGCAAATAACTATTTTTATGGCAGCTGCAAGTGCTTTATGAAACAAATTAACGTCACAATTTTCAATCCTTAGGCATGTAAAATACCTTCGAGGTGCCATATTGCATTGCAAGTTGGGAAGCAATAGCCTGATTTTATATTTGTATTAGTCTTCTACCTCTGCAGATTCAGCAAGCATCATAAGTCAGAGCAAGTTCCACCTGCTGCAGGAAGGAGTAGAGTCTGTCAGGACTCTGCAACTGGTAGGAGTAAGTCCTCTAAATACACCGATCAGTGGCCCAAGTAACACATTGTTTTTTGTTTTTTTTCCAGGCATAGGGAGAATAAGGTTCAACAAATAGCATTTTTACCTTAACTACAAAGAGCTGATATGCCTGAGGCTTCTTTTGAAATCTCACAGTTCTTGATAAGATCTGATTCCTATGCTCTTCTGTATMTTTTTACCTTTTTATAGTTGTGCTATATACCATGTACTGTTACATACTTTTTATTCATAAATTAAAGGATTGACTGTAACAATGATCTTTGGAACCATTTAACTGAAATACTAGAACAGGCAGGGGCAGATTCTCATTCCTCCACTATTGTAATGAATAACTACTTAGTGAAATTTACCTTAGTTCTACCTGGATGTTCTCCTAAAAGAAATATGCACCTTCTACAGCTACTAACTAACCTTCTACAGCACCTACTACAGCTGCTGCACAACTGATTTTGAATCAGAAAGCCTTGTTATTCTTGTCACTCTTTAGATGGCAATAGTAAGAAAAACATCCCAGATCACAATAGTAGAAAAGACACTTCTTTGATAGTCCTGAACAGGTCATGCCATTGGTATGAAATTATAATCTTTCCAGAAAGATTCATCTATTAACCCCTACTAGGATGGGTATCATCATTAAAAACTGTTYGTCAAGCTTATACCAGATTTGTGTCAATAAATAAGCTATTTGCTCCTCATTAGAGTAAATGACTCAATTTTTTGTACTCACTGGCTGAAAAAAAAATGAAGACAAGAGATATTTTTTTTCTTCTTCTGTGCATGTGTGTGTACATATAAAGACCTCCAGGCTTAAGTGAGTATTGTCRTATTTGGAGAGGCAGACAGACCTCTCTGAGGGATCAGGTGATTTTTAGCCAGAAACGAATCTCTGGAGAGTCATCAAATCTACAGAACAGTCAATGCTGGGAATACTATGTCACCTGTTCACCTTACTATTAGTTGGGACATTCAGCTTCCTAAATAAACTTATTCTGATCTCTATACTCAGAACAACTTTATGCTACACAATCAACTTGTTCGAGATACCTCATATCATCTGCTTGTTGCTGAACCTGACTGCCATATACTCTACAAACTACTTATCTTCCTAGTGAGCACTAAGAGGTGCCATTACCCATGTTTGTACATAGAATATTGAGGTATAGACTAACCTAAAATTCCTGCAGAAGGTTGATGGTGGAAAAGGGATTGACACTTGCTCCTTTTGTTCTAATCTTCTTAGTGCTAATACAAAAGCAAAGGCAATGGTAGGAGGGACCCAAAGACTATCCRTATTTCAGCACAGGTAAGGAAAGAAGAGTATTTTGCAATTATATTCCCTGGTTTATTCTCCAAGGGCATCCCTAGAAGAAAGGTGGTGGGAATGGACTGCATAACATAAACCATAATCTAAGGCCTGAGTGCCAAAGCACTTGGAAAACTTCATACCTATCTTCTGAACTCCCTTGCACCAGTATTGATCTAAGTCCTTATCTTCTTGTGGCCACAGCTAATGTCATAGTTTGACCTTCAGTAGGTAAAATTAAAATCATATGCATAATAATGCATAATAATGTTTACAGTATTTAGGAACTTTCAGGCATCAGATACTTCTGAAAATGCATGAAAGTCTCAGAAACCCAACAAAAAAATCCCATAGTAGTTTCCCTTCTTGATAATTATCAGTAAATTGTGATTATTATTAGACCAGCATAAATCCGTCAAGAGGTGGAAGTTTCCCAATCTCCTTAAGCCTGAATTTGAATGTGGTTTCCAGGCCTCCTATATTGAAAGCCTGCATGTGTAGTGTGTGAGTGTGCACTTCTTGATCTCTTTTAATCAAGAGAAAAATGGATAATGTAATAGCAGAGTTTTAGGAAAGAATGTAAATTGCTGTGCATTGCAATGAAATGTTTCCCCTTAGGATTAGAGTGCCTGGTAAGGCTCCTCTGCATGAGTCGTAGCTGATACATGAGGCTTTCACTTGAATAAAGGCTGATAAGTTAGAGCTCAGCTGGGCCAACCTTAGGGCTTGGTTATTCGTGCTTAATCAGGCAAAACACCCGCAGAAGTCAGAGAGGTTTGCCCCTTACTGAGCATTACCTGACTAAATCTCCCTCTGCAGGGCCAGCAGTGTGATCTTGCTGTAGTAAACTAAGGCATAAAGGTCCCTTAATAAAACTTTTAATTTGCTTTGACCACTGCTAGCACTTCAGGTCCACAATGGACTTGGAAGATATCAGTTTGCTTTGTTGGCTGGCATACTACGTATTTCTTCCGTGCTATCTGCTGAAACCCATTCATGTCCTTTCTGCAGCCATCAACCTTTCTTCCCCCTCCTGCTTTTGTTTCTGTTCCCATAAAGCAGAGCAGTACTTCCTATGAAGTTAAGGCTGGTGTACAGACACAACAAATAACTATCAGTGTTACTATATCATCCTGCCCTGCCAAGTCATTTGCTAAATCTGATTAAAGCAAAAATGCCACACCACTAACACCAACCCAAAGTATAGACAAACTCATTTCTGGCGCGCTAAAAGTGAATTAGCCAAAAAGCAGAGCAAGCTGAGGACTCCAGCAGGAAGAGACAAACTCCATGCCAATGAAGAAACCTGGATGCAGAGTGGGTGGAGTAAAGAAAACAGGCATTGAGTAACGGACCTTGCAAAAGCTATAAGACCCTCAAGAACTGCCTGAGCTCCACCCAAGCATGATATTGCTTATGACTGAGCAGAAACACTTCCTCGGTCCTTCCCAGTCAGTTACCAGTCAGGTAATCTAGCCATGTTATCTAGCACGGGATGCCACATCATCTCAAATAAGAGACAACAATTTTCTTAGTAGCATTAACGCTTCTTTAGACAGCTCTATTTACACTAGAAATAATCTGAATGCAGCAAATAAAGCTGACTGCAAATGTCATTTAAGTAGCCAAGGCATTTGATTGTTCTTTAGTACCTTTGCTATAATGTGAGCTTCCTATCTGTTTGCCTTAGTGACATATATTACCTAGCAATTTTTGTGCTGCTTTTTCTTCTGGTTTTCAAAGTAGAAATAAAGTTGGAAATGTAATTCACAACTGTAATGATTCAGGAAGAAATACAATTATCTCTATTTACTTTAAGAAAAGTATTCAGGAAAAGACGATCTCCCTTGTTTGTGGGAAAAACCTGCTGTCTGCAAATTTAGGGGGTCACCTCTCACATCTATTGCTCTACTGCAAAAACTGGAAGGTTACTACATAGCAAGCCTGTCCTGAGTGCAGACTGTACCAGCAAAAAAATATGCTAAACTCAGGTCAGGCAAATTTCTACACTTCCTAGTAGGTTTCTCTCTCCCCTTCCATCAAAATTTTTACCTCTATTGACAAAGTTCACCTGCAAAGTTCACCTGTGGAAATTGCCACAAGGAAAAAATTGTAAAAAAATAATAAAAATCCCATGTAATTTTCCCAAATTCTTTCTGCAGGCTACTGTATCGCCTGCAGGGGTCACTGTGACCTCCATAGCCAGCTTAATTACCTTCAAAGTCTTCAAATCCAAACCCTACAATTCCCTAAGAAAAAAAGGGTTTTTTTGGAAAAGGTTTATTATCCCAATCCCAAAGCTTGTTAGCAGAACTTTGAAAAATTCAAGTCATGGTTTTCTCTCATGTTCTGCGGAATGGAGCAACTACATCATTTAGCAGTAGAACTAAAATTCACTAAAACTCTCTCCTTGCCTTCTGTGACTTTCAAAAGAGAGGTTTTTGGGGCTGCTTCAGGGTAATTATGGAGAGAAGATAGCTGAGTAATCTARATGGTACCCAAATAACCTATCTTGCCCCATTGCCTGTGTTCTTGCACTACCGCTGCCTGTCAGTTCCTTACAAGCTGACAGTATATCAGTATATGTGTTATTGCCCCATATGCTGGCCCTCCTTCCACCTCTTTTGTGTAGTAATAGTACAATAACTTTCCTGTACAGTGACTCTCTGTATTCATAAAAGAAGGGGCTGGGCTTTCCTCTGAAGAACACATCCCAAAGTCTTTGTTCAGTCTTTACCCTTGCAAAATCTCATTCAAATCAATGGTTATTTGCATGAGAAAGCAATCACTTAAAATTAGACCTGAGTCAAATAGGGTTTGGTGAGGGAAAGGGAGAGGTAGTGATGGGGGGGGGTAATAGGTACTTTCACAAATTAACAGTGAAACAGTTAAGGATTTTATATTATTTAGGTGTTGGAGTAAATTGAACTCTTCTGAGTTTTATTATATGTGTTTACTAATGTCYGAAGATTCTTTTTGCAAGTTCATTATTTTTGTTAAAAAATAGATAAATAAAATCAAGTACAGATGATCATTCAACCAAGGAACATACATAAACAAATACAACTCCATTGTGCACCCCCAGCTGTCAAAAATGCCAGACCCATGACTTGCCAGCAATCTAGTTGACGATACTGTACTTAGTGAGGCCAAGGTTAAAAAAAGAGGGGGAAAAAAAGAGAGTGAGAGAAAAAACCCAAAAGCCTAAAAGTTAAGCCCAACTTCTCCCTGCTACCGCATTAATATTTGCTTGTTGTTCAAAAGTGGGAGTATCCAACATTTCCAGCTGAACCTTAATATGAGGTAATAACCTCACACTGCCTCCCAGATGACAAGGAATGACAGCRGTGACAATACACGTAGCGACCAAAGAAGCCTGTGCTGTAGTCCTTTTTTGTGGGTTGGAATCATGGATTCTGCTCTTTATCCACCTAAAGCTCTCCTGTTTATGCTTTATGCTGATGGAGTGATTTTCATCCTACRTGATTTTGCCTGCCCCAGCTCAAGTCACTTAGGATGCCTTTATGTAGGTTTTACAYTTAATTAACATAACCTCATCAGACTTGGCATTTTCTGGAATTTACACGAACTGGCTGTCTTAAGAAACCCTGACCAGAGACAAAGTTGTAGATTGCTTTATTGAGAGAGGGGAAGAAAAATATTGTATACAGGAATAAGGCAAAGAAAACTTGGATTACCAGATGGATTTAGTAGGTTAAGAAGTCACAGAACTTTGACAAAGCACAACTTCACTAATACAAATAAGAACCCTGAGCTACATTTGAATTCACATCACACCACACCTGGTAAGAATTAGTCTAGCACAGCATCATCAATCATAGTGTGGTTGTCAGTTTTGACATCCTTTAAGTCTACGTTGTGTGCTTAATGACTACATTACAGAAAATGTAAACAGACACCAAACATACAGGTATGCCCTATATTTTTTTAACATGCTGTATATTTAAAAATAATAGTAAAGAAGCACCAAAATTGTTTTATATGTAAAGTGAAGAAGTGACCTATAATACAAACTGTTAAATATAACCATAAAAACATTTCTAAAAACAAATAATAATAAAAAAGCTTGCAATATTTAGGAACTTTTGTTGCTCCAGTTTGGGAAAACATGAATTAATATTTAGCATGAATGGGACTCCCTTATATTTTGCTGTTGTATATTTTCTCTCTCAAAAACAACCCGTAGAGAATAAATATTATTTTTACTATACGTCCTGTGAATTCTTCAGTTTGATATTATGACCATGATTTACTAATAAGGATTCCAGTGTCACTTGTGAGCCCATTACAAGCCCTGTATTAATAATTCATAAGGGAAAAACATGCTGAAGAAGTGCTTGGGTTCATGACCTAAGTGAAATGCCTGAGTTCAAACTAAAAATCTCCTAAATTCCATTTTTATTATTAGCAGATTTCTAGAATTACAACACTTACAAGACAGCCTTCAGTTCTGCCACACTGAGGGTTGCCCAGGTATTATGAATCTAAGGCCTCTTGTCTCATTTGCTTCTGTGATCTGTGATTAAAACTTGCGCAGACTTCAGCGAGAGCAGGATCAGGTCCCTCAGCAATTCATTCAGGGGGGAGCTTAATTTGAGATTTTAGTGAGTGTTTACTTTTTGGCTCAAGCGCAGCATATTTTGGAGGTGGGAAAAATGTATGCAAAAGAAGGGTCAAAATCCAGATGTAAGAAAGAACARCAAGGATATATTCAAAGGGTGCAGGAGTACTGAGAACTGTAAATACATAGCTGCTCTGCTCTGTGGAGAGCAATGTTACCTCTTTACTGAAACTGCATTGTACTTTCTGGTAGCATGTATATAACTGTTTCTGTAGAGCTATGAAAATGGTTTTAAAATAAGAACACTTTACTCTTTCTTTGACAATTAGTTTGGTTAAGTTTCCTAAGTAGAAAGAAAAGCCAGAAAACAATGTTTTATTTTCCTTTATTTGCATTACCTTCCTTGTTTCTGTGATCTATCACTCACAGATAAGAAACACCTAGCAGGTCATATTCTTTCTATGAAATATAACGTATGTGATTAGCAACTGAAGGTGAAAAAATAGTCAATAAATCTCCAGGTATGTTTAAAATGCAAAGAAACATTGAGTGAAATGTGTGATACTAAAAACTATAATTTTTTTTTGAACATTCATACAGAAATCACTTGCAAAGTTTCTACTGAACATGCATCAAAGGCCCAAACCTGGTTTGATTTTAGTTAACAGGAGCAGAATTTGAGTTGGGAACTGCCTCAGATATCTGTAATTTTAATTCAGCAATTTGTTTTGGGGAATAATAATGTTTCAAAGCTTTAAAACAGTTCACATATATTTTTAGAATTATTGATTTATTCCTTTTAGGATCCTCCATTCCATCTTTACAGGGCAAAGAAAAATAAGAAAAAAGAAGCACTTCTGAAGTTTATTAAAACATAACAACCCAAAGAAAGAAATTTTTTGTCTTTATTTATTCCAATTTGTAAATGATAATTTTATTATGATAGCGTGTCTTAAAAGAATACAATTGAAATACTTGTATGTTCATGTTTATCACAGGTCGGAATTATTATTTAAAGTCTGAGATGCTTTCACAAATATATATGGGTGGTGCACTAACAGAGCATTGAATATTAATTGCTATTTTTTTTACAAAGTGATTCTCATAAATCTTTTTGGTCTAAGCCAACAGTCCTTACTCAAGCAAAACAACTTGAATGCTGTGGGAGTTTTACCTAGCTCAGTACTTTAATCTCCTAAGAGATCGATAAATAATTTTAAATTTTATCATACAATCTACTGTGTTTTAAATTTGTCTCTTTTAATTTAAACTTTGCTTTACTTATTGGAGAAACAGTAAATAATTTTTTTCCCACGTGTTTGTGCCTGCACCTCTCAAAAAAGCTCCCCAGGAAACATCTAAAGATAGTGCAATGTTATATCCAACCATAGTCTGGTTCTGAAATAGTCCTATTTTTGGATTGCTTTTCCTTTAACAACCTAAACTACATTGTACGATTTACTTCCACAGCTCCAGTGTGTCTCATTACTAATTCCAATAGCAAAACTTGCCAGAACCCCTGAGAAGCAAACCTTCAAATCTAGAATTAAATAACAGAATATATTACACATTGGACATTTTCAGGGAAACTTTACTTGAGGGAAAATAAATACAAACATCTTGTTCTGTGATCTGTAAGTAAACTACTTTAACCGCTGTGCTGCTCTTAGAAAGGCTTCTGACAATTACTTCTTTTAAGGCAAAGTTTTAACAGTGTGTTTCCGAGATGGGAATATATACTTCACATAGTATTAAAAAAGGCTTTCCTGAATTAATGAAAATGTACCGTGTTCACGTATAATGAATAAGCACCTAATTAAAAGCACAGTAAAGCCAGGAGCACAGATATTGTGTTTTTTTTTATTATTATTTTATTAATATCCATTGTATTAGTTTAGCCTTTAATGTGAGCCTCTTCAGCTGACTGATGCCCAAAGGGGAGCTAACAAATCGCTCAGCTGGTGGCTGACACTGGTCCTGAAGAAAGCCAGTAAGGAACACTTTGCAGTCTTTCAGAGCCTCTGCACCAGCTGTCACCCAGCTATGGGTGCTGAAAAGCTCCTGTCACTTCATCCAAAGGGATTTACTTGGTCAGAAGGAAAATTTAAATACAAAGCATGCAGCTAAGAAGCTAGTGAAAAGGATTATGAGTGCACAAGAGCACATGTGTATAAGACACTAATACATCTTTAGGAAATTTCAGATCCCCAAAGCCAGGATTACTGCCAGAGGCAGGGTGGTATACGTATGCTGGGACCTTTGCCGTTAGAGTTATTATCTCCTAACTATTCAACGTTATAGGTCTTTCATCATGTGAGTTTTTTTTTTTTTTTTTTTGGTGGTGGTGGTGGTGGTGGTGGTGGGGAGGTTGTTTTAAAAAACCCTCCCCTCATCTTCAATAGGGAAATTAGAAAAGACATCCCTGGTCTATTATTCTGCAGAATTCACCTGCATGCAAAACACTCTGTAGCTTTTAGTTATTGTCAGATGTTTTGTGTGTGTGTGTGTGTATATGCGTGCATGTGTGCACGTGCGTGTGCACCATTGTCCAAATGGACCAAGACATCTAGTTTAACTGTTTAATCGTGACGAAGGCAAACAAAAGCACGGAGCCCCGCGCYCGCTGTCAGAGCTGCTGCACGGAAGAGACGAAGCAGCAGGGGAGGTGGGCGGCAGGAGCAACCCGCCTCGCAAGTGGAAGGTTTCTGACTCTGATCTGGCCATCCTTGCAAACTGGCACTCGACAAAACGACACACTGGCCCTGCGAGCCCAGCCCGAAGGGGAAGGATACTGGGAAAAAYGCGGCACGAGAGAGAGTTGAAAATGCTGTGCCATGAAGAGTTGAGGGAGGGTAGTTGGGTCTTGGGTCTAGCCTTCTTCTATTTCTTCCTTTTTCTTCTTTTTTTGGTCCTTTTTTTTTTTAATGTCATTTTAAAACAACCAAAGGGGGGAGGGGGAAGAAAAAAAGAAAAAAGCAGAAAGAAGAAAAATGTGAAAGAGAAGTGTAACATCTATTAAAAAAAATATACATTTTTTTTTTACCCAGCTTAACCCTGCAGTCAAGTTCGACTCGAAGCAGCCAGCCGCGCTGGCCGGCCTGTGCCGCGGCGCCGTTACTCTGCGCTAAGGCRGCCCCCGGCCCGGGGGCTGCCGGCTGCGGGGCAGCTGCCGCCACCGCCGGGCTGCCCCGCGGAGGAGGGGGCGAGAGCGAGCCCCCCGCCCCGGCAGGAGCCACCGCCGCTGCCCCCAACCCTGCCACCCACCCCTGCCCGCGGGGAGGGCGAGGCGAGAGGGCTTTACTGGAAAAATCACACACACACATATATATATATATATATTTTTTTTTTTGGGGGGGGGGAGCTGCCCGTGCAGAGCCTTTAAGAGCATTAGCATTGTGTGTCTCAGGGAGCRTGAGATTTGACAAAAAAGCGGCACGCAGCTGAAACCAGCTGCCTTTAGAGGTCACTAGAACATCGCTGCAGTATTTACAAATTTCCCGTGAAGGATTAGAAGTTAGTCTAAAGCCCCATATACACCATATACAGTGCCAGTGGATGCTGTATACTATTATCTAAATTTCTTCACATAGACTATCATGTATCTGCCCCAGCAAAGCTGATTAGTGAAGCAGCTTGACTCTGACATATCCTTTATGCCAGCCACAAGCTGCCTTGCACAGCCACCTTATTCACTGTGGAGACAGGCCTGAAGCAAGATTGTAACACAACAAATGCAAATGAGATGAGCCTTACACCACTTAAACCGAGATGGCTATAATATGTAACAGCTTAATGTGCCCACAGAAGTGATTGATGCCCCTTCCATATCTCTAAAGAGCCTCCGTTTTGATGCACTCTTTTTTTTTTTTTTTTTTTTTTTTTTTTTTTTTTTTTTTTTTTTATTTTTTTTTACTCCTCTCCTTGGCAATGTCTTTCCCTTTATCCTCAGCATGGGGGAAGGAGGAAGAAAACGAAACACCGAACAACTTCTCAGAGCTGGTTTTCTCACTTCAGATCCTGGGAATTTGATGGAAACAAAAATTTGAAGGTTCTCTTAATCAGCTGCAAGCAGTTTATTTAAAATATTCTGGCAGAAGTTTGGCCCACCATAAAGCAGTTATTAATAATAAACAGCGTTCCTTTCTGTGGAAAAAGGAGCACTATTTCTGATCTGACAGACTGCAACGCAGTTTGAGGATCTCAAGGAGATATTGCTGTTAATACTAGCAGASCCCAGCCCCACCATCACTCTGTCTGCCTAGCAGATAGCCATGAATTTGGGAAAAATTTTAGACCAGTCTCATATACTGTACTAACCTAACCAAATGTTGCACAAACCTAACTGGTTATACATTTCTAATCAGTATTCATTCCCTCTCCTTAAAATAAACAGAAAACAGATTTCTCCATTTCCCCTAAAATCAATCTTTCACTGTATCTGTCAGTTGCTTTCTCCCAATTAGTATGCTAAATTCATTTATTTTTGTCATAAATTAATTTTTTTTACGTACCTTGGCACGAGTTTTTCATTCAATACTTGTGAGTAATGTGACAGACTTAACGTTGTGTTGCTTAGCAGTAATAAAAAAAAAAGTAACTTTGTTAATGAATTGAGATGAATCAAAAATGCCTTATTAATTATCACTTGCCTAGTAGGCTAAGCTTTGGCTCTTCACCTCACTGGCCCAGAGAACATTTCTTGCCTTTGGCCATGTCGGAGGGGCTCATTAAAACATCTCTTGGGAGCAGACAGAAATTGTTAGTGAAAAGCAATGGTCAGTGCCTCAGCTAGAACCCAGCAGGGAAGGGAATCCCTCATCACGGAGAACTAACAAGGCTGTATGTATTACACCTGTAATCAAACTGCTCTGAAAATGCCAGGAGACCACTGGGCTCTCTTTGTGATTGGTGAAGTTATCTGAAAATGCTGAATCCGATCCATAATTGATGTGCACACATGCAATTACAAGCCTCCAGATATCAGTTAAAATGTTGCAGTTGCAAGCCTTAAGGAGTGGTAAGCCTTAACATGCATGGCATAAAATAAGGTGTTTGACATAATAAAAGTGAACCTGCTTTRCTTCCATGCACTGTCAGTTAGTTTTTAATTGAATTTACTACATTTGTTAACAGAAGTAATTATAGAAAACCTCACTGAAAAACAATGATATATGGATGGGCTTGGGTATCTTTTAGACATTTTGTGAATTAATTTGTATGTTTAAATAAAGATCTACATCACTGTTTTGCCTAAGGTTAGTAAAATTTACCATGACATGTAATGTGACCTTCGGATTTTGAAGGCTGAGAATTGTGCATGTTCTAAGCTTCGGGTTAGTATAAGGTRAAAAATTGGTATCTCTGTAAGACTCACATTCATACTGAGTGGTCTGGGTATGTGGTCTCCTACAAGACTGAGAACTCCATTCTGTTTTCAGCACTTGACTTCCAAATAATTCAGCTTCTAGTAGATAAGAAGCTGAAATATGAGAGAAAAGATGAGCTAAATGAGCTCAGCAGATAAACTTAGAAGTCAGTGACATAACTTTCATCAAACCAGCATATATGCTTGCTGCAACTCATCCTAGTCAGACTCAGCATTAGTGCTTTCCCTTCATTTTTATACTTACTTGCTTCTTGATTAATGTAGGCGAAATAAACCCTCTTTTGGTGCCGTGCATACTGTTTGACATGTAAGCAGATAATCTCTTCCTAGAGGTGCTGCAGATCACAGTGGTGCTCTGAGGAGAGGGCAGCTGGACAGCAGGCAGCCTGTAATGGCAGAACAGCAAAAGAGAAAGGGGAGAAAGAGAGCATACCGAACTGGCAGATTGCCCCCTGCAAGTATTGCAAGGGTGYGCCCAAAAATTCAAGGGGAACACTTACTATTGCTCTTCAGGAGGGTTGCCTAGTTGGTGAAGTAGTTTGATTTAAGGCAACGGTAGGTGGATCCGAGGGCAGACGTGAACCCTGCATCAGCAGTATTAAAAACTCATTAATGTGACTACAACATGAAGAACATCCTTYGCTGCACTTTATCCAGTGGTACTGTTTGTGCTATTTCTGACTCTAAGCTGTTCTTCTAAACAATTACAAGGATAAGCTAAAATTTCTATCAGACATAATGAACAGGAACAGGTAGCAAATCGCACAGCGGCTCTGTTTGGTGCATCTGGCAGTGTTTGGACTCCTCTCTCTTAAACCTAGATACGGAGGTTCCTCTCGCGGGCCTTTACTGCTCCAAAAGTTTAGTTGTTTAGGCTCCCTCTGCAGACAACAGAAAGGGATAACCATGTCCAAAGAGAGATTCATCCCACCTGTCTCGGAGTGCTAGAGTTACCTTTTGGAGGGAGAGGAAGCCTGGTTGGATCTGGAGAGGACTGCAGCTTAGGTAAYGTGAATCCTGCCTGAAGTGTCTTGCTCTTCCTTCTTTTTCTTCTTCTTTTTCTTTTTAATTGTGTTTATAATCTCACTAAAGCCCTCAATGCTAAAATGACATTTTCTGCCTAGATTTCTTATTTCAGCAAGGCTTCATTTAACATCATCTTTTAATTGTACCCTGCTAAGAAATAAAACAAACTGGAGAGAAGGGAAGGGAGAGAAAAAGTGCTGGTCAAATAAAATCTTAAAGGTTCAGTTGATAAGTGTAAGAAGAGTTCAAATACCTATTGACATTTACTTGAAAGCACATTTTGTTTTGTATTTCATTTTTTATACTTGAGACTGGTAAGGGGAAAAGATACAAAACCCCAGACTACAACAGTTTCTGAGCTAGGAAAAAGCCTTTTTCTTATGATTCCTGATCTGTAAGGCAGGCAGCTGAGATCTAAGTGATTTTCAAAGTGTTGTCACTCTGAAATTTCATCCTGTTTTTGTGCCATCCAAATTAAAGGTGTAAAGACCTACTTCTTGTTAGGATTGCCTGTTTGACTAGAAGCATCATTACAGTGGTAGTAGTCCTTTCTACTGGGTACTGTAGAAACAGAGAACAGAAAAGACAGTCGCCACCCTCTAAGAGCAAATGGTTTAAGTGCTTCATCAAGTTTGTGACAAGACATCTGTGGTTTAATTTGTAGAGCCCTCCTGGTAGCAGGAGGGTATAGGTATGGAGCCAAACTCTTCCCTGAATCACTGGCTACATTCAGATCACATAAGATGTGAATTTGACCCATTGACTTCACTGGTGTAAATGACAGATGCTGAGGAAGTGGACAAAAGTGGCTTTCGCCCACCTTTGCCCTYGTAGAGTTTCAGGGCTGACAGAGGCTCGTCTGTATAATTTAGCACACCTCAAGACTGCTCTAAGCTCCACTGGCTTGCAACGATCCCCGAGGTGCTTTTACGCTGCCAAGGGATTTCCAGCACATATGCTCTGGCCATGGCTCTGGGCCTCGCAGTGGGGTGTGGAGCGCAGCGAGATTTCCAGCACTTGGGGGTTGCCCTGCTCCACACTCATCCCCCAGGCTCCATTAGGGCAGTTTTCCAGGATCTTTGCCCTGCTGGAGTTAGAGCTGCATTCTGCTTATAAAGGTGCATCCTCGCCACTACATGTTAAAGAAGATGACGTGATGTTAATTTACCACACTGGTTTTAGCAGCAGCCCACATGAAGGATTCCACCCTTTCTGATAATGACTTAGATTTTTTGCAAGCGAGTTGTGTCCACTTTCTCTAGGTAAAAATTTACTTGAATATCACTCTAGTTTCTGAGTTATTGCCAAATATAGATATAAAACTTGGAGTCATTTAGAAAAACCTGAATCTAATAAGCCTTTTAATCAAATGTGGAATCAGTAATATGAGTAATAAGTGACTACAAGTATGTCAGTGCACAAATAATTAACAAAGCAGCTATAAGTGATATTTGTTAGGAAGTAAAATGACAAATGTGAATTACTATTTTAAACTCAGTGATGGGGTCTATCTGTACATGTAATATGCATGCATGTACATGTGCCTGGGTATATGTGGCCTTCATATGTCCAGGTGTATCGACTCTTATCTACATACTCGCATACATGGTCTAATTTTTGATCAAAACAAATAGAGCCCCCAAATGATCATTTAAACTGTAAGTAAATGATGCTTCCAGCCTGTGGTCCCTGTTCTGAATACAAGCAGGTGAGGAATGGTGCTAAATGCTTTTGATGTTGCCAACTCCCATTTGCCACCCAACTTTTTTCTCCTCCAAAACCTCTTAACAAACTTCAAAGGCCTCCTTGCTTCTTGCCTTAATCCAGTGCACTGAGACCTCTAGTTCAAAGAACCTTCCTTAAACCCTCTTCTTAAACTGCAACCAAAACTTTTTCTTTCCTTTCCACAAAGTAGCAATTACAGCTCTGTTGCGTGGCAATTGGGCTTGGGCCGATCAGCTCCTGCTATTAATTAATCTCACAAAGGGGGCTCATTTCCTGGCATTCAAATTGACAAGAGACCGGAGAACAGAAAGCCCTTTCAAAGCAGTTCCAGTTAACTGAGGGAAGAGGTATCAGAAGAAAGAGCCCCACAGTATTTGAGGTAGAGGGCACATTTGATACTGCCTATGCTTGCTACTGATTGAATGATTTTGTTAAGGAGGGCTCTTTACTAATCTTTTACCTGCAAAAAGCTCAAGAGCAAGTAAATGCAGCACAAATATTGCTAAATTGTGGCAGAGAGGCTTCACAGGCCAGGCTTTCGATTTCACTCCCAGTGCATCTTCTTGAGCATTATACTTATTTTAAACAGAAAGTGTTCACTTTACTAACACAGAAAAGCTCTTGGAAGAAGGGGGGGGGAGATGAAGAGGCAAGAAAGAAGAATAGCAGACAAGAGATTAAAGCTTTTTATTCAGTATCTCTTTCGTATTCAAATTGTGCTAAGGGCTCTGTGAAAGTTAGAAGCAAGCTTGTTCAGGAGGGCTTCTAAAGTGTGTACATGGATTTCATGGGAATAGAAAAGAAGCCACGGACTGGGTAATGAAAGAAAGATAAGATGTCCTAAATAAAACAACTCAAGAGTGGTTCAATTACTTCAGCAAACCATCAAGGAAGCTTTGAAGATTTGAGAAAACTGTTAAAATGTAACAAAAACTCATGTTGCAGGTTTTGTACCACTATATGTTTGCATACAGTGTGAATTACTTAAGCTATATTCCCTCTGTGAACGTTGTTTACTTCTTTGGGTTTTTTTATTATTATTTTTCTGGAAGAGCTATGTTTGTATGGAAGAGTTACAGAAAATGAAACATTCACGTTTGATCTTTGTATCTCTGTGAAAGGGAGCATGCTATAAAAAAATGGCATCATTGTTTACAAAAATAAGCCTGGGAATTAAAGGTCTGTGGCTGACAGTCTCACATATTTCTTTTTGCAGTTAGAGTAGTCCTCCTGACAGAGGCTAAATGATATAAGAAATAATCAACTACTTTCACCTAGGGAAAGATCTGAACCAAGGAACATACCCACTATAAAAATAAAAGTCTGCAGTTTAGAAAATACCTATTTTTAATTGCAGCTATCTCTTTCTCTCTCCCTGTCTCCATTCCTTCCCCAGTTCTCTATGCCTTAGACTTGATAAGTAACATCAAACATGGCCCAAGAACAAAGTCAACCAACCATGGCCTGCAGCATCCTTCAACCAAAAGTCACCTTTAGTCAAGCTCTGCCATCTCATTTGCAGTGTTTCTGTTTGTACTCTTCAAGCAGAAATCCTAAAACTCTTGGAATATTAAGCTTTCCTGTTTTCTGCTCAGTAAGATTACAAAGGGAATGTTGGAACGATTTAACACTTTTAGAAATCATAAGCCACAGCCACCCTAGCATCATGACTTCAGAAATGCAGAGCTGAGCCCACTACTTCATTGCTCCAGTTTATTTTTTTTTTTGTGTGTGTGTGTGTGTGTGTTTTAATTCACACTGAATAATACATCTGTAAGACTCCCAATTTAAAGTGCAACTTAATCCCCTTCTATGCCAGTGTCCTGAAACAGAGCTAAATTACCTTCATAGATTATTGCTTTTTTAATTTAGTTGGGTCAAATAGATGGCAGTGCTATATCCCTTCAAGTGAAACATGGCAATGACTTATTTTCTTGAATCAAAGTAAGCAAAGATAGTATACTAGTGCTCCTCTGAAGAGAAAAAAAGCCTTACAAAACCAAAATGTCGTAACAGAGCTCATAAATTCATGGATATAATGAAAAACAAGGAAAAAATGAAACCTAAAAAACAAAGTAAATCTCTGTTTTCCTACCCAGTGATCAAGGAAAATCGTATTTGGTAATTAAACGTAACATTAGTGTTTGAAAGATTAGCAATCAAAACTTTCCACTAGACTGTCAAAAATCTCATGGTTTTCTAAAACACCAGAGCATTAACTTAAGACCTCAGATGGTCATTGAAGTATAGCTTCTGGCACATTACTCTCTAACAGTCATCCTGGGTTCACAAATACACAGATAAGAATTGTATAAATTGTGTTTTTCCCTGTAATGATTTCAATTCTTAATGCCAAAATCCGCGGTAAGCAAATCCATTCTGTCCCTGACTCTCTTTCTGAATGTCTACCATGATGGGGATTCAGCGATGTCAGTGATCTACCAGATGGATCTTCATTTTTCCCTGTAAAGACTTGCTGTTGAAAGGGACTGTGATGAGAAACGAAACATTGGTCCAATCCTCTATTCCATATTGGATAATCCAATACACCAATGTGGAAAACAAACTGATCCTGATAGGCAAGCAGGAGTCATGGCAGAAACATATTTTAAAAACACAGCTTTTCAAGAAAAGCCTTAATACGAAAATCAAAATCATATCCAAGCCTTCTAAAATCACAATGAAGAGCAAATGAAAATCAATGGAAGCTGTCAAACTCAGACTGCAGAGGCAATTAAATTCTGATTTGAATTCTGGTTTATCAGTTAGGACTCATGAATGTAAAACCACCTACTTTTCTCCATCTCTACAGGAAATCCTGTCAGCCACAGGAAAATGATTGTGAAGAAACGAAAAAGTATGATTTTGAACTTTGTCTGTTCCTTTTTATTTATTTTTTTTTTTTTGGATGGTCGATAGAATATACTGATAAAATACATTTCCCATTAGGATGACTCCTCTTCCTACAGCTTTTTTGCATACTTGCCCCCATCCTCAATTCTTTTAACAAAAAGAATTTTTGTTTATTTCCTCCTTTTGTATATAACTATTCTTGCCTCTACACTTTTTTCTCTAATAATTTAGAACCTAGTGAAATTATATCAGTTCACCCTCAATAGAAGATTCTCTTTCAATTATTGACATTAAAGACCCTCAAATTGTTGGATTTCATATACACATACAGGTCTTCCAATCCCTTCCTGGTTTGTTTGGAATTGTGCCCCATGTATTATTATTACCTTTTCAACAGAACAAAGCCTCCAGTGTACTTCCAACCTAGCAGCAAACAAGATAACTGCAACAAGCTAAGGCAAACAGGTGGCATGCAGTTCTGAAATTTACCTATCTGCTTCTGCACAGTGAGTGTGTAAGTCTTCATAAATCAAAGTTTGTGGGAAACCCTGACCGGTGATGTGGCTATACTTGAGCCCCATCAAAGTTAATAGCAGGCTTTCCACTGCCTTTACAGGGAGTTAGATTAGGTCCCATATGTAAGAGGAAATTATTTTTTAAAAACAAAACATGAAAACACAAAAAAGGAAAAAAAAAACTTGGGTTTTCTTGCTTTAGATGTATTAGAAAGAAAAACAGCTCAGCGATTGTCTGAAATTCTTTCTGATGTCTGAAGAAAAGACAATTTCACAGGAAATAAATGAAAGGCCTCTGATTAACTGACCAACAAGCAAATGTCCTACTCTCTTCCCAAAATGAGCAGCTCCCTTCTCTATCAGCTTAATAAAATTGTCTGGGGCAATTTTGCTAGTTCTGAACTTGATATAAAGACAAATACTATTCTTGAGAGACTATAAAGCATACCTTCAGATCAATAGAGCATAGGAAATCCTCCAGAGATACAGTCTTGTTTATGGTCAGAGAAGCCTTTTGGAGGAGTGGAAAAGGAGAGTTTCACAGGATTCAGGTTCATTAGAGTAAGTATCAGCCTAGAGGAGCCCTAATTTCTTTGCGACTGCAAAAGAGATTCAATTGAAACCTAAGCTGTTTTTCAATTGTGGTACCAGAATAATAGATTCTATGGCAAGTATCTTGGAGACGGTGGAAACGGCTGCTCGCTTTTTTATGCATAGTTCACTGATTAACATCTGCCTGATTGAACCCTTATAAACTTGGAATGGACTGAAATTTTATTGAGTAGCCTTATTGAAAGGTCTCTGAAATGCATCTATGCGATGCCTATGGTTTGAAATAGACCAGGCTGCATCAGGCACTACCTCTGCTACCTGAGCCCTATACATAGGATTGACAATAGAAGCTGCTCAGACAAATGCTACCAAGGGGTAGATGTCCCTCCATTCTCTTGCATTCTGATGGATGTATATTATTGGATTTAGATAGAAAAATAGGATTTCAGTGATCACAAGGGCAATAAACATACAACAGTTATCATTGAAGCTTTACTGTGCTTTCGCATAGGACAAATAGTGTTGTAGCTTAAATGGTGTGTATAGGTCCTTTCTGTGAAAAGAAAGGGGAAAAACAGATGTCCACAAGAWTTTTTTTAAAAACAATACATTAAAAATTATGTTTAATTAGTTCCACCATAGTTAAAGCTGAGTTACCCCATTAAACATTCTAACTATTTGCAATCTTCAATGTTGTAGTACCTTGAAAACAGGTTCACTAGTTTCATAATGAGATTTAAATATCCTTTTTCAAACTACATGATGTCTTACAGATTTCTAGGGGACTGCTACAAATGAAGGGGACAACCRCTTACCATGGCCAAAGTATTAGACTCTGGTCCCCCCAGCAATGTCATTCCATTTTGGAAACTGGACACCCCATCACATCGTGTGAACAAGCCAAAAGGAAAATGAGGCAAAACCAGAGGAGGCAGCACTAGGACTTCACTTGGAGGATGTTCAGCAGGGTAGATTGGCACAGTTCAATGTTTGGTTGACCCAAACAAACATTCTTGTTCAGTTTTGTCTAAATGAAATATTTCAGATTTGGATCGAGTTGGCTGTACGTGACATATTTAATAGCAGTAAAATATGCCTACAGAGGTCCTTTGGCTCAGGATGGATATCCAGAGTGTGAGAGAAGGAGTAAAGAGGATTCATTCAGAAACAAGACAATGTAGTTAGCTGAATGTGAGAGAAAATGTGAGGAAAGTAAGAGTATCTGAGAAAGGAGAGTCTGACTTAGCCTGGTTTCTTCTTGTCACCCATCRCATAAGCACTATATCATCATCACAACTAAAGAGAAATATGGGAGTATGATCACTAAATATTGAGAATTTTTATCATTTCATGATAATTAGAAAAACACCTGTGTGGAAATAAATGTACTGGCATATGCAGAAAATTCTTAATGTTCTTAATGTTAATGATAGCCCTTAAAATTTCTCATTTTTCACAGTGATGAAGTGATCTAGGTTATTGTACATTGAAGTATAAGTGTACAAACAGAGAGGTATAAACTTTGGGCTTTTGCTTACTCATGTGTAATGACGAGTAATTTTGTTTAAYACCACACAATAGCTTTTGTCTCAATACTACTAGCTGGATAGTTTATAAATCTCATTTATAAAAATAATTATAACAACACATGAGTAGATGCTGAACATGGTAAAAAAATGTGGGAAGACAGTAGTTGCTTTGTCTCAAGGTGTATTCAGTATGCCTCTCTAAGAAGTAKTTACACTGTGACTTGTAGAGTTAGAGATACAGTACTGGTTGSATATGATACCTGAATATGATCCACTGATCATAAGAAGGGAAAGGTCATGACTTAAAGATGAATTTCTGCTCACACCTGAAATTTAGGGAAATTCTTAGCAAATCTGTAGTGTAAATACYGATTTTCTTGGAAGAAGAGATAAGATAGGTGGACGAGTAGTACCTACAGTACTACATAAAACACCCCCAAAAAAGGGGAAATAAGAATGTCCTGACCTAAAGATTAAAGAATATGTATAATTACATAAAATTATTGTGGTGATGTTTTGTCTTGTTCACTACATTTCTAAGGATTTGCTGCTTGGAGAGCAGCTGCCATTTTGCTTGGCAGAAATGCTGAAAGGACTAAGTAAGCCACAGAATTGGGTTGAGCCTTTCCTTTGCACACCTTGGCTTTAGCAGTCCCCTTGATCTGAACAAGGCCATAAGCCAAGCAGAAACGATAATTCTCATTTACCTGACTCGGCTAAGGAAGGAGCACAAGGAATATGGTAGGAGGTTGGTGAGAAGATCTGTGATGTTTAATTCAACAGCAACTCTACTTAAACACATGCAGTATGAAGAACTTACTCTAGAAAAAAAKAAATTTCCTGCATAACTCTTTATCTTTAGCCTACTCTAGTCTGGAGAGGTTTTCTGAGTTCAGTGATACAGCTCGCTAAGGAGCAACTTGGCTTGTTTCAGACCAAGGAAAATGGCAAAGCTACAGTACACAACAAATACTCAGGTTGTAGCAACTTGTGACTCTGTTAGCAGGGAAAACTCTGCTCTGGGAAAATCTGTATKAGATCTACGATTTGATTTTCCAGTCCCACAGGGATTGTTCAAGAGACTGAAGAGGATAACATGGTATTTCTATAGAAATAAATATRTTCCTAGTGCTGCCAAAGACTCTTCAGACCTTAAAAACAGGCCATATAGGCTTTTACCATGCTGTTCTCTCCAGAAGGGTGGTCTCCTCCTTTGAGATGAGCAACTGTTGGCACACGAGACCCATGGGTATCCCAAGAATGTGGCAAACTTCATTATTCTAGGAGATGGGACCATTTGTCAAACAGCACCAAGGCAGGTGCAATTCACCCCAACTGTGTCTGTCTTGGGATAGGATTAATTCTTCTGTGRGTTCTTGCAGAAATCTTGAAAACTATTTAAGATTGTATGCCTAACTAGTAGGTGTGGAATTTCAGTGAGATAAATTCTTTAGTTCCATTTTTTCCTTTTCCCTCTGAATAAGGCCTCCCTACATATATTGTATCTTCTACAAGTGCTTCAAGTTATATGACTTCTATGATGTTCCACCTTAGCTTCTTTCATATTGTATTATGGGTAGTGCAGTCTTCTAGGGAGCCTTGCTCATAGAAATGGATAGAAGACTTAATAAAAAGTCCTGGGAAGCAGTGCATTTCATTTTGAAATAATAAGCTTGTATGACTGGAATGCTTTTTAGGCTGTGTGCTTTTTAGGAAAAACAGGCCAGGAAGCAAGGTGGTGGAGTTGCTCTTTATGAGAGAGAGTGACTAGAATGTATCGAGCTCTGATTAGGGGTAGATGGGCAGGCTAACATGGGTGGCACTGTTGAGGGTGTCTATTACAGGCCACCTGATCAGGAAGAAGCAGTCAATGAGGCCTACAGACAGCTGGAAGTAGTCTYGTGTTCACAGCGGACATCCACCCCCCTGATATCTACTAGAAAGACAACACAGCTAGACATAAACAGTCCAGGGGGCTCCCGTAGAGAATCAATGATAACTTTCTGACACAGGTGGTGGAGGAGCCAATGAGAAGAGGTGTGCTGCTGGACCTTGTACTGACAAACAAAAAAGGACTGTCTGGAGATGTGAAAGTTGGGGGCAACCTTGGCTGCAGTGACCATGAGATGCTGGAATTCAGGATGCTGCGTGGAAGAAGCAAGGCAATAAGTAGGATCACAACCCTAGACTTCAGAAGAGCAGACTTTGGCCTCTTCAGGGAGGAAGAAATTCCTCCTCACTTGGAGGAATCCCATGGATTAGGGCCCTAGAAGGAAGGGGGGGCCCAAGAGAGCTCTGTAAAATTCAAGCATCACTTCCTCCAAGCTCAAGATTGGTGCATCCCTATGAGCAAGAAGTCCATCAAAGGGGGGAAGGAGAGCCCATGGCATGGATGAACAAGGAGCTCCTGGCAAAACTCTAACAGAAGAAGAAAGTATACAGAGTGTGAAGGAGGGGACAGGCCACTTGGGAGGAATATAGGAATATTGTCAGAGTATATAGAGATGCGACAAGGAAGGCTAAGGCCTGTAGCTGGTGCTGTCCCACAGCGCTTAGTACTGGCTCCAGTCTTGTTCCACTTATTCATCAATGACCTGGATGGAGGCACAGAGTGTCTCCTCAGGAAGTTTGCTGATGATACCAAACTGGGAGGAGTGACTGATACATCAGAAGACTGTGCTGTTCATGAAATTCAACAAGGGCAAGTGCAGGGTCCTGCACCTAGGGAGGAATAACCCCATGCACCAGTACAGGCTGGGGGCTGACCTGCTGGAAAGGAGCTGTGCGGAGATGGACCTGGGAGTGCTGGTGGACAACAAGTTGGCCATGAGCCAGCAATGTGCCCTTGTGGCCAAGAAGGCCAGTAGTGTCCTGGGGTGCATTAGGAAGAGTGTTGCCAGCAGGTTGAAGGAGGCGATCCTGGCCCTCTACTCAGCCCTGGGGAGGCCACATCTTTAGTACTGCATCCAGTTTTGGGTTCCCTAATACAAGAGAAACATGGAGCTACTGGAGAGTCCAGCTTAGGGCTACGAGGGTGATCAGAGGGCTGGAGCATCTGCCCTATGAGGAAAGGCTGTGAGAGCTGGGCCTGTTTAGTCTGGCAAGAGAAGACTGAGAAGGATTTTATCAATGTCTACAAATACCTTAAAGGGAGGGTATCAAGAGGATGGGGCTGGACTCTTTTCAATGGTGACTCACTAGTCACTCACTAGGACGAGGCAACAGGCACAAACTGAAACACAGGAAGTTCCACCAGAATATGAGGAAAACCTTTTTACTGTGAGAGTGACGAAGCCCTGGCACAGGTTGCCCAGAGAGGTTGTGGAGTCTCCTTCTCTGGAGATATTCAAAACCCACCCAGATGCAGTCCTGTCTAACATTTGCTAGGTGACCCTGCTTGAGCAGGGGGGTTGGACTAGATGATCACCAGAGGTCCCTTCCAACCTCAGCCATTCTGTGATTCTGTGATATATGTAACACAGGATTCTCAAAGTTAAAAACATCTAATAGTTAGTATATCATTGTATTTCAATAACGGTTTTTCATTGAACATTTCTCATTTTCATTAAACTGTTTATTATGTTTAAAATGGTGAAAATGAGTATGGTTGCCTGCAATATACAGATTTCTATGGTATAGCAAAAGACATCCTACTCACCCAAGAGGTTACAACATAACATAAATCAACCTGAAACTCATAAAAGCAATAACTTACATATATTTTATTGCTATGGGCACATTTATTAGGATTAAAATTTTACAATATCATAATACCCATACTGGCTCACCTTAAAGTATTAATGTGCTAGGAACACTATTAATAAATATATATCATGCCATACATATTTTCTAGAATAGTGTGACTTTGAACTTCAGGTATTGTGTCAGTCATGAAGAATTTTTAGTCTCTTTTCAACATTCATTTCCACTTCATAAACCAAAGTATAACAAACAGGAAATCCTCACACACAGAACATCAGTGTGCCCCAAACTRGCTAAACATTTGCACCAGTCTATTCCCAGAAACGTCTGCTTTAGCAAAGCATAAAATCTGACTGCTTTTGGTGCTATCCTTGTAAACGGCTATTCCAAAACATATTCTTACATATCTTGAAAAAATGTGTTTGGCTAAGTGTTATTTTCTATACAATGTTTTAAATGTGTATCTCAATTAACATTTCTATCAGTATTATTTTGGACATTCGCTCTTCAATATTGTTAACATCATTAAATCTATTATCATTGAAATATCAGATAGTGTTGCAACTTTAACAAAAGACAGCTCAGCTTCCAGGGTCTATCAACCATTGAATAAACAGAGAAGCTGGAGTTCGGCAACCTTCCTTTAGTCTTACAGGTTTTATTCTCTCTATTTTTCTATCTTTTATTTTGCTGTTAGAAATTCTAGATGACTGAATTGCATTCAACTTCTGTCAAATATCTGCTGAATCCTCTGAAGAACACTCCAGATGTTCTTCACCTTTGTACAACATGCACTTTTCCAGCTGTTCATTATTGGTCTTCATGACTTCATTTTGACAATAACACATAAAGTAAAGGGCACTTCAGGGGGATATTTAATGTAGAACTATAGCAGCCATCAACTTGATGTGTTTTGGGATGTTTATATAGCATTTGTTTATTTAATACTTCACTGTGGGTAGGCTTCATCTCACCTAACTTCAGATGCCCATAATCTCAGCTAGTCATCCCATGGTCACCTGGAGACTGATAGCCACATTTAGGCCATGAATCAATTGACAAAATTCTACATAAGGAGGAGATGAACCATGCCCCCAAAATTCTTACTTCTATCCACTCGCTGATTATAAAGCCTAAGGTGATTAACTCAGATGCAGATGTCAGATTTGTAAACATCTATATTTCACTTTTGTGTCTTATGGAGATATAAAAAATCCTTAAGTTCCTGTGAAGATATTTTGGAATTAGTGCATTTGGAGTGTGAAGCGATGCTGACATAAGGAAGAAGAAGAGGAGATAACCTGAAAAATGGTGCAACTCAAAATTTTGGGGGGCACATATTCGACTCAAGTCATTTAAAATATATTCTGAATAACTAGCATTTGTCCTCAGGGATATGGAGACCATGTGTTATATTTGAATGTGGCACTGCAAATGCATGGCTGCTAGATTGGGACAAGCCACTTTTTGTGCAAGAGAGGAACTACTACTTCCTGTGATGTAGACCAAGCACCTCAAAGCCAGAGCCACCTACGGGAAAAGAGTCACTGGCACCAAAAGTGGTGGAGAARTCCAGTCTTCACTGGACTGCTGAATGAGCTTAAATAGGTAGGAAACTAACCTTCAKGGTCTTCCTGCAAGCCTGTCTGCTCAGCAAATGTGTTTTTCCAGAGAACCTGCTGGAACAGTATCATTCAACCAGTCACATCTTAACATAGCAACTGCTTGCTACCACCTCCCCCCCTCTTTGCTATAGGAAAGACCTGCTTATTGGAATGAAAATGACCGTGAGGCAAGTTCTGAGTAAAAATAAAATGCAAATATATGATACTGTGATCATTATCAAGTAAGTATACAAATAAGTATTGCCATCTGTGATAGTCAGTTATTTCAAATGTGATTTTCAGGATCTGCCTCGTTTTTTGTTTTCAGTGAAGCACAAAAACTGGAGAGTTGTAGAGGAAATCTGGCCTGAAGTATTTGTCATCAGTATATACATTTCTTCTTTACAAGCAGTATTCACTTGTATTTCATTAGAGCTCTTTTCTGTTCCCATTCTTTTAGTCACAGAAAATTGGTTGGAAGGGAAGGATGCTTACTATGAAAGCAAATTGGCATGGTATTTTGCAGATCAATATTGATTTTTCCTATTCAGTGCATATATTATTGTTAATTGGATATCGGGCTATTCTTGTTTAGATGTATGCAAATATTTCTGAACTTTACTYGCAAAAATAATAAAACATAATTTAAAAAAATGTATTTCAATATATGTAGAAAAACAAACCTAGTTTAGACTTTGGACAGATGGTCAAATTTGGTGCAGCTGAAAAATAGCACAATTAAAACCTAAATATTGTATGTTTCCACACTGAATGAGTCAGAGGTCAAATGTAGGCATTTATTTTTAATTTTACCAGAAGATCTTGTCTGCTGCACCATATAGAGCAAAACTAAGCAAGATTAATGCATATTCCTGGCTAAGTATGATTAGAACTTTCTGCTGGCATTTATACATAGGTTTAAATTCATTAAAATATAACTATCTAATATTTGTTTTATATGACTGAATTAATTACATTTGTAAATGTTAACACTCAGTGACAGGTCTACACAAATCACCTCATTAAAATACAAGTACACTGTGTGCCTGAACTCGTAATTTTAAGTTGTTTTTAGCTAATAYCAACATAACTGTTGATGTTAAAAGCATTAACCTATTGAGGAGATTGCTTACCATTTCCTGCATATCCTTTGTTATCAATAAAAGAATTATTAAGAGAACAAAAAGAATTAAGACAGGAAGCTGTTTGGACTTTGAATAGCAGCTATCAATAGTAGAAGAAGCTGGGCAATGATTTCCCTTGTCCTAACTGAGAAAAGACTGAATGCATCGTGCAGAAATGCACAGGCTTTCAAGMTTGTAAAAGTGAGAATAGAAAACARAACAGCTTACTCTTTTTCTTTCTTTTATGGTCTCCTTTAAACAAACAAACCAGAAAAGATAAATTCAGGTGGGATTTAGTTGATCTAACATTCTGGTGCTGGCACTTGGTATGAGAAAGAGATCTCCCCCTTTTGTGCTTCCTGGTGATTCTCATTCCTCCACTTTAATGCCTTCCTAAAATGCTCTTCTGGTGCAGTCTGGCACTGATAAACCGCCCCCAGTTTGTTTGCTTGTTTGTTTTYCCCTCCTTCCTCCATCAAAGTCATGCAAAAGTCCCACCTCTCCTTAGAATYGTACTGAGGGTTTCTATCTTTATGTGTTTCTGATTATCCTAGAAGATTCTCAGACAAGAAACTGTGTTTTCCTCCAAGTCTCTCAGTCTTTTGTCTAGGAAAGATATGTAGTCAGTTTTAACAGTATCTTCAGTGTCTCCTGAGACAGGTTTGGAAAAARCATGAGTAAATCCTCTTCTGCATAAGAATAATATTTATCATCAGTTACGCACGTGATCACAAGATAGTGCATATCACACACTTTGACTAAACATATATACTAGTGGAAGAAAAGCTGGACATGCAGGAGAGCAAGGGAGAGTGTAAGACTTAACCCTAAAACAATTAGCCAAGCCCTTTGTTTTAACGAAAATGCCTCAGGAATTGTAATGCCCAAGTGGAACATGCAAATGGATAGTCGGTTGCTAATGCCTAGTCCAAAGACAGTCACTTCTCAATTGCTTGACATTCAAAATATCTAACCTGAAAGTTTGAAAATGCTGAGTTTCTTCAGAGCTCCAACTTTATGGTATTGTTGTTTCTAGCCTTTTACTTAGATTTTATATGTCTGATACTTTACATCACGTCCTCTGCCAATACTAAACACATACACGGTAAATGATATGTGTGGAGTGTGATGTGGAGAAAGCAGTTATAGTTCATTATTACTCTCATACTGCTCTGCTTTAAAGCTAAATAGGTCAATGTAGACTACACTAAACAATGTGCTAATTTAGATTCTACCTACATATCTAGCAAACTACTTAAAGTTTGCAGTATACTTGCTTGTTTTATTTATAAAATTTTCCTGTCTAAGGAAATCTCTTTGATCAGCTGAAAAATGGAAGAGAAGATTCAAAAAAAAAAAAAAAAAAAAAAAAAAAAAAAAAAAAAAAATTAAAAAAAAAAAAAAAAAAAAAAAAAAAAAAAAAAAAAAAAAAAAAAGAAAAAATTGTGGACACAAAATTTTCAAAGAATCACTGTGTCATTAATTTACATAAAATTTCAAATTCATTTAGAAAAAATGACAAATCATTACTGAAAGCACATTTGGTTAAAGTATACAGAAATGTACTATGATGCAAAGATCAAAACTGGTGTGCTTCAATTTGAAAAATTCCAGACATACTCTTAATAGGGTGAAGATGCAAAGTTATGTTCATATACCACTTATTTGAAACTGTGATACTTGGTGTTAGTAATTATACAAGCCTTACATGCTTAAAGAAACTTTTGTTTAGATATACTTCTCTCTTGCCTCCTAAACCAAAAGCAAAAAGTGATATTTTGTAACTATTTGATTCATGGTCTATGGAAAGCAGACAAATATCTTTGATGCATATCATTTTGCAAAGCTTCAAACTGTATAGTATACATGCTCTATGTGAAGGAATATGGGTTATCAGTTTTGAAGTTTTAGCAATCCACATGAATACTGGATATACTGAAATACTAGAAATACTGAATAGGTTGCTCTTGTTTAAGACGTCCTATGAACATTTTCAGGTGTTATAAAGATTCCTAAATATTAAATTTGTTCAGAAATGTTTGGATAGATGAAAAAAAAGGAAAAATGCAGAGACAAAACTCATCAAAATCAATCCTTGCTGTAAAAAATTGTCTCCAGTGCCTATTGTATTGCAGGTAGCATATACTTCTTTATGACCTGAGGACCTCAAAAGAAAGATAGGTCATTTAGCTTTCTGTTCTAGTGTGTTAACCTTAATGGTTAATGTACAGTATTGCTTTCAGACCAGAATTATATTAGATTCATTTTTATAAAYGAATTTGAAATTTTATGTAAATTAATGACACAGTGATTCTTTGAAAATTTTGTGTCCACAAATCCTTTTTTTGAATCTTCTCTTCTGTTTTTCAGTTGATACTTTCTAAAGCTTTCTAATGTAAATATATATACATATATATTTGCATGATCATCTTGTAAGTTTACTATATATTTCATCCCCCCCCCCAAAAAAAAAAACAATAAAGCAAAAATGGTGAGGCACCATTGCTGACAAGATTGATTTCAAAGCACCAAAGTTATCGTAGAAAAAGTGTTCRCCTGTTCTCAGCTACTTATAAAACAAATCATGAAAACTCAACACTTTTGATGACAGGGAAAGAAGATGTCTACTGTATGACTTGGCATGTATATAGTTGATTCCTGAGTTCAGTGCTAAAACTTGAGCATACAATTCAAAAACAATTTTCTCACTTTTCCCCTCTATTCTTTAAATGGTCTATATGCATGCTGGCTRTAACGTGGATGGGCTTCTGGGCATACTTTCTGCCTGACAGCAGACCTAACATGTCATAAGAATGTCAATATGGCTGTACTGTGTGAAATATAAAAGCAGAGCAAGCATATTTTCCTTCTTCCCTAGAATATTCTCCCAACCTCCAAAAAGCTCAAGGACTCCCTGAGCTGCTAGTAGGGTCTTTGCAATTAGCAATAATGTCTCATCTTTAAAATATGTACTGCCTTCCATCTCAAAGGATCCCGCTGTACTATTCTAAATTCAAAAACAGATATAGATTCTCTACTTTGTATTTAAGATGAGTTTTATGCAGAATATAGATTCCTAAAATCAAGAAAGTGTTTCAAGAAACCTGTTTTCCAGAACTGTGGAGACTTTCAGGTCTTTGTAAGCAAATTGCACATTTTGAACTATAATGTTCCCTAGATATTTAAACTTAGTTGCCAAAACTTTGTGATGGAATATGGGAGAAGACTAAACTTTTGTGCAGACATAGCTCCAGCTTCCAGGGAGAGAGACCCAGTAGCCAATGTGTACAAGAATTATAACTGATGTGCCCCTACTTTACTCTAGATATAAATATCACAGGACCACTGAATAAGTTGCAACTTCATTTTCTAGCCTAATGGTGAGCATCAATACTTGAAAGACTGCTGCTGGTCTTTGTCTTTAAAAGTGTTAATCTGTTTTTTAGGCTAATATGGCCAGTCTGACCAGGGCAAAAGCAGAAATCACGCAGCAACCAGAATTATCTCCCTGTCTGAGCTGAGGGACAACTGAGACAGGCTCTTTTTAATATGTACTCTGTTAGGCCATGTGTGAGTTCAAATCCCTGTATTTTGAAGCTGAGTCCAGAATTTCTACTTCCTGAGCGAATGTCTAACTGTCAGACTGCAATTATAAAGGGTCAGCGTGCTAAGCTTTGTCCTCAGGATCCTGCACAACAATGCTGGAAAAGCTAAGGAGGGCAGAAGTTCAGATATACCTATCCTAATGCTAAGTATTCCCTAGCTATCTCTTGGTAGCTCCCTGTATAACGTGCAGGAACATTGCCCTCTCCTTTGGAAGCTCATTGCTCCGTGCAGCCCATGCACAGAGAGACTCCAGCTTCAGCTGAGGCCAGGGACCTGTGCTTCAGTATTTGCAACACTTACTCTGGGCACCCAAAAGGTCTCCTGTATCTGACTCTGATTTGCAAACTGTCATAAATAGGAGCTCACTAACAGAGCTCCAGATTACTCCCAGAGTATCCAGAATGTCATTGGGAATATGAAGGCTCCATGCAAGAGGTAGGTAGAGGATGAGATAAACYCTGTACAAGCTAGTAAAAGATTCCATATGGAACATTATCATATGGCAGAAATGATTCAGCCTTTACAGCAGAAATTATTAGATGCCATAAYTGTTCTGTTCTTTTGTTGCTGATTCTTTCAAGGAGGTATTAGGAAGAAATTCTCACCTAGGATGACTACAGCATGAAATCTTACTGTAACCTTAAATTAATCTCCTACACAACTGCAATCTTTATTGAGGAAAGCATCTTAACTCACTATCTCTTCCTACAAGTTGTGATCAAGCCATACCCTACTCTTTGAAGAATAACCTGTCAGAAAAAAAAATGTGAATAATATATATAAACTTTATTTTTCCAACATTYCTCATATTTTTTAAAGCTTTATACCAAAAGAAACACTATGGCACCACTTTTCAGTTTGCTGCTTTAAGGAACAGCCCTARTTGCAATGACAAAACACCATATCAGAAAGCATAAGATTTGTTAAAGAAAAAACATAAATTCCCATTTTATTGCTTCTTCTGATGGCAAATCTAACAGAAGTCCTGGAGAAATTCTTAAAGCACCTAAATTTTATGTGTGCTCCAATAGCTTTTCTCTTCCCCCAGGGAGAAGAAAAAAAAAAAACAAAAAACACAACAACAACTCAGAGATAGTTTTGGGTCTGGATACTCATTGTTTCCTCAAATATAAATCTCAGATTCCTTTTTTGACTAGACCAGAAATCATGTTCTAGTCATCTTTATCTCTGAAGTTTTGAATTCAATAAGTGTATAAAACAGAGTCAAATAGTATTTTATAAACTCTTACTTTAATAAATTGAAAATATTGCTTTATACTTTTAAATCAGCGTAGTATGGCTATGTATCAAAATAYGTACTCCATCCTTTCTTTTTATGTTATCATTGCTTTGTCTCCTGGGTAGTACAATTACTATTGTTTTCAGAACCACAAATATTTTTCACTACTGTACTCAGAATTAACAGTGTATTGAGAGGTGTATATTTATTAATAAACAAGCTTAAAAAACTTACATGTTTATTTTTACCTGCGGCTCACTWGATGTCTGTGGCAGGCTTAGCTGTGCATCATTGTTTGGCTGCAAACCCATACTCAGGTAAAGATTAGGGAAAACATCCTCAGCGAGCAACACAGATTATGTTAAAAMAGACTGGAATCTGTGTCATCTGGCCTTTATGTTTCCACCTCATTTCAGGAGCGCAACAAAGGATTTTGCTGTTCCCTTTTCTGCGTCCTGAATACTGGGAGAACTGAGATTTCAGTCACGATCATGGCTGTCTCATGGTATTGATATTATTATTTGTGCAATCTGAAAAAAAAATAGCCCCTGTTGGAAATATATCCCCAAGCTTAGTAAATGGCAACACTTACAAGCAGTAGACAAAATAGGCATCTGCCTAGAGAACTGGTCTGTCCGGGCCTATGGCTTTTGGCTTTGGGCCATGGCTTTTGGGGATGGATTCTGATGGCTTTTGTCACGCAGGAGGAGAATTGGGCTGGCTGCTACTATGGAGGACAAGGCAGGTCTGACTTGAAAGCAGAAGAAGTAGCAGGCCCAAATTTCCAGTGCTCTTCAGTCCTTCCCTTCTCCTTTATGTGTTCCTTTTTCCTTTTCATAGTGGGAACAACTTGGCCCTGGCCTCAGACCGACTCCTCATCCTTGGATTATCTGCATTTACCAATGCTGCCAAGAAGCTTAGAAGCAACTCTGGCAAAAATAGCRTAATAGATATTCTTTATCCCCAAATGGGCAAGGAACACAACGAGTGGAGAAAGGCACAGAGATGAAGAGCCCACCTACTCAATGCTCTAGCCACAATGCATACACCTCCAACATCATGCTTCCATGGAGCACAGCTCTGTGCTCTCTTCAGGTACAGTCCTAGCAAGGTCTGACTGCAGCAGGGTGGTCATTGTGGCACTTAAAATGATTAGCCTTGCCTGTCAGACAATAGCRATCTGCTCATTCTCAGCACTATGTTGACTCAGCTATGCAGCTCCAGGTAGGAAACATTTTTGGCTGGCAAACCTGTCTTACCTGCAATGAGATGGTGCAGACTCATTGCTGCGGTATTTGCAGACAGCACAGGACAGGACTGGGATCAGACACTGGGCACCTCAGCACTCCCACTGTTACTTGACCAGAAGCAATCATCCTTGACCACTTCAATACAGACAGCTTTTTGCTGATGAAAAGGTTTTGCTTCTTGGCAGRTGAGCCTCCAGAAAGAAGGGGATGAAGAAAGAAAAAGATCTGGGAAGTTATTTGTCTCATCATCCTGTCTGTTTTATTTCTGGAAAAGGCTTCACTGCCAGCCCTCTTCTGTGTTCTGGTATATTTCTAAGCTTTATCTGACATTTCTAGGGGTGTGTGTGCACATGTTGAGTTGGGTTAAAAGCATCCTCAGATGTCCAGTTCTAGTTCTCTGTTCTGCCCATCTTCCTTCCTTTGTTTCTTTTGAAGGACGAAAAAACAAGCAAAGGAAAAGAAATTATTTTTGTCCCAGATGACTGAACTTTTTGACATTCCCAAGTCAAGGCRACTACCTAAGTGTGAATAAGTTCCCCATGCAGCCAATAACCTCAGCCCTGACCTATGAAGACCACCCTCCACAACAGCAAAGATATAATTATACTTCTGTGCTATTTCAGTCATGAACTTTTCCTGAGGCTGTCATCTGTATAGACAAGTGTTTATTTTGACATGATACTTTTGTGATCCTAGCTGCTGTGTAGTTGGAATGAAAAAAAAAATAATAAAAATAAAAGCTTCAATTTACTTCACTCAAATGCCACAAGAGAGTGGCTTAAAATAGCATCTCATGGCTCTAAGGTTTCCTATTAATCATGTGATGTCAGCAATCTTGCTACTACATTTAGAGACATACACTAATGACATACATATGAATTGTGAATTTAAGGTGCTGTAAGCAAACAATAAATACTTTAAATGAACAGAATAAAGATGGTACACAAATTCTGCTCTTTCCAGATGTGGAAAATACTGCTGCCCAGGTTAGAAATGCCAGTCACTAGGTCTAAATCAGTTGATAAATCTGCAGGCTAAACATTAACAACAAATATGCCTGCAGCTGGGCCACCTTTGCTGTGACCCTGTCAAATCTTATTATTTATTAATTTGAAAGTCTAAAATGTAACTACAGGTGCACACACTGGGCTTTGGGTCTTTGTTCTGTAATTAAAGGCACAACACAAGTGGAGGACTTACAAGAGTTCTTTATATATTAGTAAGTGAAGTCACTACATTTCTGTATATTTTTCATTTTCAAAACACTGCAAGACAAAAAGAAGACTGGCTAATTTTAGCACTGCTAAAGCAGAGAGGAAAAGGACAAGTCTGACCTCGGCTGTAGAAATACATGATGGTATCTCATATAAGCCCAAATAATAGTCAACAAGACAATGTTAACTTTTTTTCTTTAGAAAGCAAATTGTTATAGGAAAGTTTTTATGACTTTTTTTTTCAGTCTTTGCTGCAAGAGATACCACATTTCTCTTGGCTGAGAGCGTGATGTTCACCTATCCACATACTAAATGATACCAAATAGATTCACTGGTAGGCTAGGCTTGCTTTTTGCCACTTTAGAAAGAAAATCCCTTTGGTGGAAGTAAATCTTCCCTAATAGGATTTTTATTAAGATCTTGTAGAACTGGATAACACAGTCCCTTGCAAAATTGAGGTATATTTCTGCAAATACACTGATTCCAAACTGAGCAAGAGATGTGCAGTTGGTAGAAGCCTGTGGTAGGTGGGAATTGTTTCCTAGGTGAGGAAACAGCTGCCAAACAGATAAGTATAACCTAACCGACAGAACATTTTAGAAGGTGACTGGATTTAAAGACTTTAATCTCCAAACAAACAGCTCAGATCCAACACAGGTGAGCTGATTGGCTGAAAGCCATTAGTATTTGGTCATAACACAGCTGCTGTGGTATGTAAAACAATTTTGGCAGCTCCAGGTTAGCTCCTAATGGAAAATATTACATTACAAGAATGTTGTAATGTAATGTTGTTATAATGTTGCTCTGTTGACACCATGCTACTTGTTGGCAGTCACTTCAGAGAGGCCAAAGATGGAGAGGAAAGGRGAATTATTATTATTTTTTTTAATGTAAAGGTGCTTTATTCTCCTGTTCTGTGCTGAGGGAAGCTGGAATGGGCATCTGGGAAATCCTGGTGATGCAAAATCATTCATAAAGTCAGCTCAGATTTGACCATTTGACTGGAATTTCATACTGTCCTTCTAGCCATTGTTTGATACATATTCCATGCCTGCCAAATGAACAACTATTTCTGGTCTTATTCCYGTCTAATCTCTGCTGCAACCCTTTCTTGTTAACACGCAGAACGATTAGTTTTCAGTGATATCTCAGTATGCAGAGATTGTAATGACATATATTTTAACTCATAACTTTATGCTGTGATTTCAAAATCATTGCTTTGCTTGCTATTCTTTTATAGCTCTTGCATTATTTGTCCTATTATTGTGAAAAACTGACAAGTTTCTGATGAACATAATTATTAGTTAATGTTCATACACTATATAAGTGCAAACATTTAGTCCTACAGCTTCTTATACAAATAATGTGTTTTCATTGCTGCAGCAAGTACCAATTTTAAGCTTTAAAATGAGATCTTTATCACATATGTGGGATTCCATTAGAGCTTCTTACTAGCAAGAAAGAGGCTGATGATGGCAAAGGGTAAATAGATAAAATAGAACCAGAAAGGAAAGGAAAAAAACTCCAAAATTTTAAGCTTTGAAACACTGGAAAACATAGCACACRGTTCTATCCTCATGATGCTGGAGCAGATTGGATACCCCTCAGAGAGATACTAAGAAAAATGTCTGTCCCTATTGACTAATTTTTTACACCATCTCTATTCAGAGCTATAACTTGAATGATGCAGTCTCCCCCCTTAGTCCTGGGACATCAGACTAATTTGATAGAGAGAGATGCATTCTATTTTTATATCAGCTTTGGAATAAATATTGAGTTATCAACATCTTGCTCTACATGCAAGGAGGCCCGCTGATGYGAATAGATTTCCGTTGAGACTAAAGGTAGGGTACAGTATTTTATTCTTGACTACATTTAAGATACTGTGGTCGTGCATTTGATAAGTACCTTGTCACACTCAATAACGTGCTATGAGGAAAAACGTTCCTCCTTAAGACAACCAAGTTTCTGGCCTTTTCGTTTTCTACTCTCATTTGTCTTTTTCCAGTATCTCTACTTAACCCTCTACTTAACCCTTCCTTAACCCTCTGAGTCTCCCCTTTCATTTATTTGTCATTTCCTGAAATAAATTGCATCTTTGCCTACTTATTTTATTCCTAACCACTTATCACACCATGAAAACCTTGCTTACATTGCCRGTGTAAACATAATGGGCAGCATTCGTCTTATCTAAATTCATATAAGCTGGGATAAACATGTGGATGAGTGTAACATTTCCCCTTCCTGTTCTCCAGATTCCTCTATCAATGGATAGAATTAAGCATTTCTAGGAAATAGGCTCAGTTCTGCTGCCTGAACACTGGTGCCTGGTGCAATTTGAAGGTGCCTCGTATACCAAGCATTCCCACAGGACTGAGKGAAGTGGAGAGTGGAGTCCCTTCGGAGGACAATGAGTTAACGCAGGCATACCAAATGACACTAGACAACTATGTTTAGGCAATTGAATTAGCCCAATTCTTCTCATCCTGCACTAAGTTGTGCACTTGGTATCCCACATAGAAGTCTGCATGTGAGCTGACTATTTTTATAGTCAAATGAAATCTAAGTAATTTTATTTACGGGAATGTGAAGACCTATTCAGCTCTCCTTCAAACTCAGTCAGCCAAATCACTCTGGAAACTTCTCTGTACTCTGGAAACTCTGGCTGAACTAACTAGGYTACAACTAATTATAATGGGACGGTAGATACTCGTATTCAGGCATGGCTTATCTACAACATGGAGCTGTTGTTCAGCATTACATTTCCTTGAATTCCATCCCTAACTTTTAAGAAGTTTAGGCAAGGTGAGATAAATCCCATCCTACTCCATTCAGGAACAGCAGTAGAATCCAGGTAGCTGCCTAAAAAGTAGGGAAGTTCTCATCTCCCAGAGCAATTGATTCAGATTTTCCGGACCTGGAAGATAACATTGTATCAATTTCATTTGATCCAATAAAGGAGCTTTTCAGGGTTCGAAATGGGCTTTTACTCTCAAAATGACAAAAGACTTAACGGTATTGTAAAGCAACCTGTGTATTCTACGCGTGCATCTGGAGSAGTCTAGATGTGGCTAGTAAGAGGTAGCCCTGTTTACAACGAGCACRAAGTCCTTGTTTTATGATTTAGGTATGATAAAGATATTGAATCACTGAAATTCAGAGATRGATGGAAGTTGAGTAGGCTACCTAGTTCACCTTAAAGTAGGATCAGGTTTTCCTGGGACGTTCCTGGGGTATAACTTATATTTACCCATCCTCTTGCTAWAAACAGAAGAGATTCCTAAACCTTCATAGGCAGTCATATCCAGTATTTCATCACACTAACTACAAGRCACTTTTTCTTAATATCTAGACTGATTTTTTATTCTTTACAAATTAAACCTTTTTCCTCTAGTCTTCCACCACTGACAATGAAGAAGAAATGATCACTATCTTTGTAACAATCTTTTATGTGGTAGCAGATGGCTGCCATGTTCTGACTCAAGTATCCTCTTTTTTTTTTTTTTTTTTTTTTTTTTTTTTTTCCCTAGACTAAATTAATTCTCTCAGCCTTTACTCATTGGTCATATTTTCTAAACCTTTTCTCATTTTTCCTGCTCTCCTCTGAACCTCTCCAATTTATCTTTCTTAAAATGTGATGTTTAAAAAGTGTACACAGAACTCCAGCCTCATCAGTACAAATTGGGCAGAATAATGTGTGATATCGTACTGTATATACGACATCCTTGTTGATGTGTTGAAGAAAATCATGTTATCAATTCAAATTTGGTTTATGACCCCACTAGCAACCCCACATTTCTTCTCTCTTTCCACCTGTACAGCCATTTCCCACTTTATAAGTGCCTGTGCAAATTTTTGGAGAAAATAAAATGTGTCCCCAAATCTTTAGAATTTCACTGTTTTTGGAAATAAACAAGCAGACCATGCAAGGGGCATAAGATYTGTGAGTTTTCATCAGAGTAAATGTTTTTCACTTTTCAGAAAGAAGAGGAAGGGACTGAAGATCAAAGGACAAATTCCACTTAATGCAACCTATTTTTCATGATGCAAATTTTTCCATTGTGCTCAACTACTTTCAGACTTATAAATAGCTCAGAAAAGGAAGGTTGGGACAGAAGGAGCTTATTTGATCACTTTAGGACAATTGAGAACTACTGTAGAGCATTCGTTAAGAGATTAAAATGGTGTCTTTCACTTCATATCCTTTCTCATTTTCTAGACATGGATGAAAATAGTAACATACTATTCCAGAGCTGTTATGTCTGGAAAGACAACTGGACAATTAGCTGAGGACAGAGACTATGAGCCTAACAACAGAAACTAGGGAAAAGATACAGCTAGTGGAGAAAAGTAAGAAAATGTTCTTGATCCTGCTATTCCATTAAAAAATTCAGTGAGATCTGAGTATGGACTGAAATGTCAAAATTTGCCTTTATTTTTAGAATGGCACATCTCTAACTATTAAAGAAACCTCTTATGGATCAAGAGATAACCTGTCTTCACYAACATCAATGTCTTTTTTTTCAATTGACTTGAGTGGAAGCAAGATTTCACTTTCTGATCCACAGTCTTGAATCAGCTCTAGTCTTTTTCTATAACTGAACACAGATTTTTTAGAATTATAATGGTGAATGCCTTACAGTCATGCTAACAACTTTTTATTGCTTGTGGCACGCTCTCATTTACTGCTCCTTCTCTCTTTCCTCTGCCTCCCCTCATCCTTCTTCCTTCCAAAACTCATCATCACAGAATGAAAGGCCAAGGTCAAATAACTTTTGAAAACATGAAAAGAGTGTGGGGGCTAGGGTAGGCTGTTCCTGTGTTAATGATGCACCCTTAAAATGTGGTGGATAGGCATCAGCTGGATTTTTGCAGCTTTGATTTTGAAATTCCAGCTCCAAGATGCTTAGATCACTTAAATCAATGAAAGATTGCTCTGAAGCAGCAGAATGCTCCTGTCCTAAGATGGGGAAATGGAAGGTAGGCAGGGACTGCTTAGAAGGAGGGATTTACTACTGTTTTTACAACTGTATTGTGGCTCATTTTCCAATAGTTGAGCAGAATGAACTGGCTTTTACCCAACTTGTGAAGTGAGCCTGCTCACACTAGATGCAGACAAGGCTGCAAGTGCGGGAGCAGAGCCCTTTCCAGGCTTGGCTGGAGCAAAAGAGGTAGTGGGCAACAGGATGAGAGGAGCAGCACAAGTTTCTTGTCTTTCAGAATTATTTCTTTTGTTTTTTAAACCAGAAGGACCATCTCATACCAGTACTCCAAAGCTATTGCCGCTGCTAGAATTAACAGCTAGCCCATCTCTTTTCCTGAACAGTCTGTAACAGAATTTCAGTGATAATTTCCATGTTTCTTTTAATAGAAACATGGAAATTATCACTTAAAGTCAATAAAGTTGATAGCTTCTACTTACCAAGTTGAGGCCTCAGTGATCAGCTATAATGAGAAAAAGCTATACTCAACTCCTTATCAACAGCCTCAGACTTGGCAGAGTTGAATTTTGAAGTGAAACCAAAAATGACAAGGCAAGTGCTTCTCCTGCAGTGACACACAGTATGATTTTACTTTTACTTTATTRAATGGGGCTGAATTGATGTTGATGATTTAGTCATATTGTGGTCCTGTTACTTCTTTGCCAGAGAGAATCTTTAAGTGTAAAACACTTGCAGGCTAAAACCTAATGCCAAGCTGCATTAAAACTTTATTTCTTTGTATGTATATTTATGCATGTGGGCTCATATGAATTTATTGTCATTCCATCCTCCACAGTGACAGGCATTGTAGCTCCCTGTCATGCCATGGCACCTTACAATGATATGAGCTTTAAAATTTTATTAAGATAAAATTTTATGATTATCTTTAACAGTCAGTTAAAGATAAGTGTATTACCTTAAACTGAAATGTTACGAAGACTAGGATGCGTGCAATACTAACAGTTAGCAAAATAGATGTAGGCAGAGTTATAAACAGCCTTTTTGGGTAGTTTTCTATTTTCACTAGTTCAGTTCCACCTGTGGAAGTGCTGTTGCGAATACTAGTGGAAATAGTCTTTCTTTCCTTCCTATCACYTCCTCTAAAGCTAAGTGATATAATGGGAAGAATTAAGAAAAACATTCCCTTTAGGTACATATTCATCCTAGATAAATGCATCTGTTTCAGACTTTGACCTCTACATTTGCCCTAGTCATATTTGCTTTCTTTTATAAAGTGTTTCTAGATTATTAATATTTTTAGAAAGGTTAGATGGATCATACATTAGAGATACTTCCCGCTGTTCTACATGAAGGGAACTTATGGTGATCACTTCAGTCTTGAATGTTTAAGCTTTGGACAGCTAATCTAGGATGGATCAGTTGTGTTTCCACATATCTTAAAAAGAAGTTTCTCCATAGGAAAAAAAAAAAAAATCCACATCACAAAGCCTTGAACCAGATTTGTAGTTCTTAATATATGAAGGGACAAAACAGGTGATCAAGGGCTACAGAACAGATCTTTAGACCCCAGAGACATTCTARAGAAACAGTTCTGTAAAAATAAATTTCTTCATTCATTTATTAGTACCACTTATCTTCTCTCTAAAAGCATCTGGGTTTCCCTATGCATTACTTCTTATATGTAGACTGAAAATCTTAAGGTCTTATTTTTGAYCAGATTTTTTTACAAATGATCCTTGTACAAAATGCTAAAAGGAGGGTACCTGATAGAAATGCAAACTCAGCATTAYTTAGGGCAATGGTATCAATGGAATAGTAAATGGAAGCATGTGGAAAAAGGAAGAAAAAAACCCCCTCTCTGCTGATAAATCAACCTCAAATTACATGAATCATCAAATTTAATATTGCCATGATCAGTATTCATGGAAAATAAATGATGCCAAATATGCTTTAAGAAAAAAAATCTGTTTAAATGGTATTAATGGTAAGGCATACTACAGCAAGGTGAACAACACTGATAATATTAAATTAACCCAAGAGGCTCCCTAATCAGGATCCCTATGCAGAAATCTGCTTGCCAACTGTCGTTCTTTTTCCCATTGGTTTAGTTAAGGGTTGAAGTTCTTCTTGAAGTTTCTTTTTTAATCATTAGATCCCGACCTTACAGTTTTCTCTGACTACTTTCCTTCAGGCTGTCTTTGCTCCTGTCAATTTAGGATTTCCAGGGAATTATTCTTCTTTGAAATGCATATTCCAGGCTTGAAATACTGGCATATGTACACTGTAGAGTAATTGTGGAGGCCAAATGTTTAATTACACATGACAGCTGGAGCTGTAGGAGTCCGAGGCATGCTTGAAAACAACTTATGCCCTATGCAGTCTTAACGAAAAGGAACAAAATAATATATATTTAGGTTTTGTGCCACATGGTAGCCGCTGTTCTCTCTCTTTTCACAACTGAGGGTGGTTTGCAAGAAGTTCAGCTGCTTTCACTTCTGTGTACTGTCTCTCTGAATATATACTTTTTTTTTCTTGAGACAATCTAGGCACAAACTTTTATATCATGCAGTCCTGGAGGAAATGTTCAGAATTTTTGGTTCCTTTTTTTTTTCCTGAGTGACAGAGAAAATGTTTTCAGTAGTTTCTCTAATACAACGTTATTCATACAGTTTTATTTCATTTTAGCTAAATGAGAAATAGCAATAAAAACAAATTCCAGAAATGCCAGAGTAAAATGTTTTTAATCACGAAAGATGTAAGCAGCATTTGTATTTTACTCTAATACTTGAAGTTTACTTAGAAATGAATCAAATAGAATAACCTGACTTCTAAGGCTTCAGAAAATATTTTTTTTCAATCAGCACAAATATTTGTCCATGTTTGTAGACAGATAGATTTGCACATACACTAAAATGCAGATTTAATTCTGCTGATAGAATTTTGCTCTTACAAAGACAAAGGTAAACAATTATTATCTGWTATCCATATATCTGTTGTCAATGTTCAGGTCTTTAGCTGGCATAAATTTATGTAGTTCCACTGACTTCAAAATTCTTGTGTTGGTTTTTCACCTGTTATGGATCTGACTTAATATTTGACATAGCTTTTCTCTCTATATAATATATATGTATACACACACATTTTAAATTATTGAATTTTATTGAATTATTATTATACTTACTGTGCAAAAGAGGCTAAAATTTGATATTGAAATTTTGGCAAATCAGATTTTCTTTGTGCATTRTGTTACCTAAGCACATCTTCATTAAATTATACCATAATATGAAAGGGTGTTTTTATTTTTTATTTTTTTCACTATAGCCCTACTTTCTGCTGGATTGAAGTAAGACTTAATTTGGTCATGGTGGCATTCATGTTTGACAGGAAAATAGCAAGCATTGTTTTAGCCYCAGAATGTTTAATTCCTCAGTCAGAAAAATATATCACTGGTGCCCAAGTGGAAAAAGTATTTTACTCCTTGCAAGGAGAAGTTAATGAATAGCTATAGCACTTAGATGTACAAACAAGCAAAGAAAGAACATTTTTTTATTTTATCCTGATGTCTTTTCTTTTGTGTAAAGAGAAAGAGATGAGATTGATTTGACAAATGAACTTTAAAGGAATACTGTTCAGTGGTAGTGGGAATGAACTGCTTTGTACAGTAGGTTAAGAATGAACAATGTTGTAATTGAAGAAGTCAAAATGAAAGTCTCAGCTCCCACTAGCAAACAATTAGAACACTTGGAATCAGTGCCATGAGTCAGCAGGGTAACCAAACCTCTCTTAGAAATGAGAAGCAAAATTTTAATTTTAAATCACTTTGTATTTCCTGAACAAAGAAGTCTTTCACTGAGGTAAGCGTGCTGCTGAAGATATGAGCTATTAAGAATCACCTTCCTTTCTTGCCCCTTTTTATAAATTTTCCTGAAGTTCCTGTGCCCTCACACTGAGAATCTGAGGGTAAGTGATTCTGTCAAAATGTGTCAAAAACATTTCATGTTTTCCTGGGCTCTGATTATCTCTATATTTAGAAAATAAAATAACTGTGAAGCCCCAACCTGATAAGGAGAAAACCAGAAATACAGGCAACAAACACTGTCATCCAGTGCTTCACAAGTTAAGATTGCTAAACAGTGGCCTCCAAAGAGTCTACCTAAAAAGTCAGATTTGGAGGTGGTGGCGGGGGAGTGTGCCATGACGAGCCAGAAAGATCATATTTTGCAAATGCCTGCTGCCAAGGCACTGGTAGGGCAGGCCCAAGGACTCGTCTCCTCTTAGAGCCCCGAGATCCCTCTTGGAGGCGAAGGCTGGCCCTAGCTGAACCCCATCCCGGCAGGGAAATTCCTGAATACGCCTTAGTGAATGTATCACTGAAGATGCTGCATTTCAGCCAAAATCACACAATGTCCTTGGCAACTCCAGCTTGATATATTAATGAAATCAGCTCACAAAATACAATATATGTGGTATCAGACTAAAGTCGTTTCTCTCTGAAGAAAACTTGAGGTTGAAGTTAAATTGTTATAACAAAGAGTCGTGGCTTTTAGCAGGCTTTTTGTGCTTTTTTAAGTTGGTTTTGTTTTGTTAAGATGGAATAACATAAAACAGAAGGCTCTAATCAACATTGTATAGTGCAGAGAAAAATATTCAAGGCTGAAAACAAGAGAGATGGGAAAAATTATTTTAAAAAGTTTGGCAGAGCAAAAAATGCTTACACTGTGGGAGGACTGCATGTGATAGATTGCATGTGATAGATTAACATATTTGTATCAGTCAGGCTGCTTTTCACTTGCCATTTTATTTCACTAAAATCCTGCCTTTATCTAGCCTTCATGAATAGCACTTATCCCCATGTAATATTGTTTTTCCACCTTTTCAAATTATTTGAATACTATTTTAAGTCTCTTATTTTAAGAATCAAGAGCCACATAGTGTTATCAACAAAGCTCCCTGGGAAATGCATGACAAAAAAAAGACATTATGAAATGTTTTCCTTTTAATAGGTACCATTATCCGGAATTTGGAAATGAGCAGCTCTAGATTGGCTTTTAATTTAAAACAGGCATAAAAATACATGGGTTGACCTACGGGCTTTGCCAGAGTCAAATAAGAACACAGGAAGTGATACTCCAAAAAAAAAGGCGAAACACCTGTATGGGTCACTTTTGGTCCATCATGCTTAACTAATTTTTCCCTGGCCTCTGACCTAGATTTCCACAGTGCCATTGGGATTTATATCTTTCACCCTGCAAACCCTACACCTGCCTTCAATTAATGAAACCAGCCTTAACTTTGTTATCTGATAAACTGAACTCACAGGGCTATTGAAACAATTGTTTTATTATTGTATTGACAAATTATCCTATTAACAACTGGCTACTATGAAAATCAATTAAAATCTTGGTTGAAATATTCAAATATCACTGGAAAGGATACAACTGGGAACTCACTAGTGAGTCAACTAACTGTTTTTACATATAATTCACAAATTAGGTGTGACCAGTTCAAAATCAGTGATTTGTATCGATAATCAGAACACAAAGTCATCAAGAGACACGCAGATGGGCGTCATGTGGGATTTCATTTTGTTATTTTTTACAGACTAAGCCCGTCTGAGTTACTTGCAACATATTTGAGATRCTCTTCAGAAGTTTCTCCTTCTCTCTTTTTCTTGCAGGTATTTTCCTGCACTTCACTGGGAAAGGCCAGCCTGMCAGCCTTCCGACTCCGTGGGAAGGCAGGTTGTTTTGTGGCGTAGCAGGGGTCTGCCCAAGTGCACGCTAAACCCGAGTTTGGCTCCTTACGGACCCATTTCTTCTGCACGAACAGGGCATGTTGCTGARAGCAATTTTTGTGTCAAACCCTGTCTATGCATAGAGATACTGGCTTTTACTTCGCAGGAGCACCGCAAGACCAGACCAGTCTCTGATGAGACGACACGACCACAGGTGTATATAGAGTTACAGTGCTATAAAATCTGCCTTAGAGAGCAGAAAAAAAGCAGACGTGTAGGTGTCTTGGGTTGTTAATAGTAGATGCTTCCACTATACTAGAAAGAGATAGTCAATACATTTTACAGAGAGCAAAACAGACTTCTGATGCAAGCAAGGACTTTAGTAGGTTTCTTCTGAAACCCCGAGAAAAAGATCTGGCACTTTTTTGCTATAAAAAAGTAATACCCTATTGAAGCACTTTCTGTTAATAGTCACTTGTACAATATCCTGGGATTTAGTTCTGCCCTCTTGACACCGCTCATAAAGTATACTTTAGGCAAAGGTAAGTAAAATTATATGTACTGTATAAAGTATACATTATACTTCAAATGATCTTAAACTATACCTTAAAGTGTGCTTTGGGGAAGCATATTCAGAAAAAGCAGCACCATAGAATGAGAAACAATAAAACTTCTAGGATAAAACTATACTTTCCCTCAAGATCATTATATTTAAGAGTTAAAGACTTCTAAAATCTTTAAGTAGAATCTTTTTTAAAAAAAGGTTTTACCTTGTCACTGAGATACTGCCCTTGGAGGTAGTGTAGAAAGGCATATTTTCTTCTTTTTTATTTTTAATTGGAGCTGAGGAAGAGAAAATAAAATAAGAGAGATGGAAGAAAATCTTCTAAGGGAAATTTKGATAGCTGAGTGTTTTTTAGAACTCTTCTCTTTTGATAGGGTAGTGGGGTATGTAGAAGATGTGATTTACTATTCCATCACTATAAATTCATATATGTGTATACACACACACACATATACATATATATATATATATATGTGGAGAGAGAGAAATAGAGAGACAGTTACACACATGCACACACATATATTTATGTACATCCGTACACACAATGGTCTGAGGAAACATAAACTGACTAAATAATGTGATATCTCAATTAAACAACAAAGACTCTTTCCTTAGGAAAAAAGAACAAAGCAGCCTGGCGCTGGAATATCAGCAAATGAAAATACTGAGAAACTGAAAAAAAGAAATTAGAGCTATCATGCACCAGTGAATCATTTTAARTCTCTCAGCTACTCTTTGGCAATGGTTGCTGCAGGGAACTCTACATGAACAAGTCCTGCTCACCATCAACAGCTTATGGGGACTAACACCACAAAGCCAGTGCCTAAAAGCAAGGGAGATGGGTGGGTGAAAAATGCTGTTTACTGACAATACTCRCTATACAAATGACAAACTTCTCCATCAAGAAATGTCTGTAGCCCATAATGTCATAAGGTCATGGATTATTGCAAACTACATTATACTCAGATGCATACTAAAYTGTTATTTACAGGTTATTAGAATGTGAATTGTTTTTAGACTTTAATGTTTACTGCTGCTATTATTATTATTACTTCAAAAGCTTACTAATGTCCAGAAGCTCTAAGCAGAACCAGGCCCCAGTGTACTAGGTAGTTTAAAAATGAATTTAATATAACATAGGRTAGGTAGCATTTCTTTTGTGTTAAGAGTATATATGTAGTTCATACAAGAGTCAAAGTCTTCTCTTTCTTATCAAATATTTTTCCTAGGAAAACTATTATATGATAACTGATATATAAAATCCTTACTATATTGTAGTGATTTTTTTTTTCAGATATAAGTAATGTGCAATGGCATGGTTCATCCTGAAAATGAGGGAATGAAAAAACTTGTTCTGAACTAACATACAGTGTCAAACATTTGAGCCTAGAGGACAACATGGTCAAAAAGTCAGCTGGCATAAACCACTGTAGCTCTAGTCAAGGCTCTATAGATGTAATAATCTTCCAAACAAACTCCTTTCAGGATCTTAATAAAATCCTTTAACCAGACTAGTGTGGTGCAGCAATTATTAAATATATCTATTYCAGTATGGTGGAGAGACACAGATTTATAGAGAGCTGGTTTTCTTTATGTTCAAAACATAAAGGATAGAGCAATATTGCCTTGTTGAAGAAGATCTTGTATATTTGCAGAGAGCTAGTAAAAACTTCTGGACATTGTTCCTGGAGTTGATTAATCTTTATATRTATATATATGTATATATTATATGTGTATATATATATTTATATGCACATTTTAAGAATTGGTGAGAAGACTGGGTATATTTTTCAAAGGGTGGAATGGAAGCTGTGTACACTTTCTCCTGCAAGGCTATTTTTAACCATTGACTGGTAATAGTCATAATGAACTGCTGAAATTGAAGACTGCAGTGTTGTTTAGTATCAACCCATCTAAAGTCATTTGAAATACATATAAACGCCCCATATTTAGCTCGCTGCTTGGAATTGACTGGCTAAGAATCTTTTGATAACATTTTTATAAGAAGCTGAACAATTTACTGTAGCTGTCCTTATGCTTTTTGTAAGTGTATTCCTCCACAAATCTCCGGGGTAGAGGTGTACTTTACCATGTGGAGGCTAAAGGATGTTTTATCCTTCATTACAGTGTGCTCAGGTTTTTACTGTTCGTGCCTGATCTAACCTTTAGGTTTTGAGCTTCAATGAAAAAATCTGCCTTCAACTCTATAATCTAGCAATAGTGGAAATAGCAAGAGATCTTCAACAGAGCAGAACCAGCAATAATAATTAAAAATAACTTACAAAAATACTTACAAATGCATGAAATGACTCTGCTTTATTTACTGTTTTGTACTAGACAATATTCATTAGTATCCAGGCAACAGAAAGTTAATTCATGAAAAAGTTTACAAACCTCCAGATTCCTTCACCACTCTCATATGCAAATAGACCAAAAGTGCATCAGTCATTGCTTGCCACAGGCTATTCAATGTTCATCATTCATCTTTTGCTGTTCTTTGATWTTCAGAAGATATCTCCTCCAATGAGAGTAACCTATTGAGTTCCCCAACAGGACACCCAGCTGAGTGAAGAGGATGACTAGTAAACTCTTAGATATTTGTGGAGGATGCAGTCCACCTCTGTAGCTACAGCAAGGTTTTGGGGGTACCTGATTGCCTCTTAGCCGTAAAATACAGGTACAGTAGTGCATTTCTGGATGTAGCCAGGGAGTATTTAGGGTAACTTCTGTCCTCACACTGTATGTAAGCATATGCAAGTATATCAAGAGAATTCCAAATTAGTTTTCAAAAGCCAAAGAACAAGAGAAAGGATAAATGTACCAGAAAATAAATTTGTAGCTTTAATTAAAAGACCTCCATAGTTTCCTCAATCTGGGTGGGTTATTTGGAATTTTTTTTCTCTGTGCCTCCTGTATTCATGTAAGAATTGCTCCGTGCTTATGACTATATTGATATCTACCTGTTCTACACATCACACCATTTTATTTATCAAAGGCACGGATCCAATTGCAATCTGCCATTGAGATCACTGGGGAGAAACTTCAGTCTCGTATAAGCAGATGTACTTTCATTTTCACCAYGAGACAGTAATGAGGAGCAATGCAAGCACTTGTCTGCTTCCATTGTGTCCCTCTGCCATGTGGAGATGATCGGGCTGTTGGCTAAGGCTATTAGAGACAGACATACATGATACAAAATCTTTGTTTTTTAATTCCTTATTCATATATACCCATATTTTTTAAAGTAACTCTGAGTCACTTTTTAATCACTTTGATATTCTTTTTTGTACCATGTAATATTTCTATATTCGCTGGCTTTTACTACATCAGTCATTTTGTATATACATTTATGACATATATGACATTATGTAATGTATATTTAACTATCCTATARGTACCAACAGCACCATAAGCCCAATTTACATTTCACAGCTTAAATCATCACTGCCTAAATACACCCAATATGATAAAACATCAAGAGAACAATGATATACTCTGTCTATGGAATAAGAAACAGTGTACATTTTCTAAAACGGTGCATAACGATGAGTTCAGGGATATACATGCAGCAAAACTCACCAATTTTTCATAATGTTTCCCCCTGTAACTCCAGCAAATTAAGTGTGATAATAAAAGTAGGCAAACTTTTGAATTCCTCTGAGTTTGGATGATGGTATAACTAAAATTGGTCTCCCTTTGATGGGAGCGCCTTATGTGGCTCAACTCAGCCCAGACCTCATTGACTTCTGTATKCTGAATTTTTCAGATAATATCATCTGGCATCCATACTACTTTAGCATGCCAAACAATAGCTATCTTATCTAACTCAATCAATCAGTCTGTCTGTCATACTTTGCATTTATATAACGCCTTCATCCAACAAATACAACCTGCTTTACAAACTTTAATTAACTTAGGCGTCTAACATCCCAGGGAAGCAGGGAAATATGATCTCTTTTTGTACAGAGAAGGAAACTGAGACACAGAGAAATTAAGGGTGGGAGTCATCTTGCCTAACTTTAGTTGACTAAAAGTTAGACATTTAAGCTTTTGAAAATCACCCTAGGCTTTCTTTAAATTTGCAGGAAAAAAATCATCTGGCATCTTTTAGGCACTGATTTAAGATGAGACTAATTATCCTCTGGAGGTTTTTATTTGTGACCATGAAAGGAGCCTAGATGATTACCTTAAACTTAGACATCTAAGTTAGGGAAGATGATCCCTATCCAAAGTGACTTATCCAAGGTCAGTGAAGAATACAAGATGTGTAATGTTAAATGAAAGCAAGTTTGGAGAATATAATGCCTGAGTTTTGCTTTTGGCAAACAGAGAATACAGAAGGATAAGAAAGAAAGGTTTTATGGTTATGGACATAGCTTTTCTACTGCATTATATATAAAGCTGAAAGATGTTTTATCTTCTAAAAAATATCCAGATATTCAGATAGGCTTTTTAATTTCTCTATGCAAAAATTTTCTTTACAATTGGAAGAAAATTTTTTTCTATATTTTTACTTGTGTACCTTTAAATGTTCTRTACTTTTACTTGAAAATGTTGTAATACATTTCATTTTGGAATTTTTCTGCTTTTCTGAACAACAAAATGATGTTCCATTTTCCCTCCCTCTTTTCTTCATTCTTATTTATTTCTGTCTTTTTCAACATCCTGCTGTTACCTTCCTTTCACAGAATGGACAAAAAGTGGAAAAATGAAAATAGAAATGGGAAATAAACAGGGGATGGGAAAAAGAGTAGGGAGGTTCCAAGACCAGCAAAAAATGTCATAGAAAGAAGCATTTTTAAAAGTGACTTGCATGGAATGAAAATGTATATAATGTTTCTCATTGATTGTTTTCTCTTTCTCTATCTCCTTTTCCTGCATTTGTTTCCTTGAATGTGCTTATCCTACCCAACTCTCCCTTTGAAAATTGCCTCCAACTCTTCCATTCAATGATGCCTTGTTAGGATGCCTCTGGAAGGAAGCCCACAGGATTTTTGTTTCCTTTTACTAAACACAGAACAGAAAGAAAGATTCCTCTAACCTACACCCATTTCTGGCAATATGATCATCCTCGGAGACCAGCTTCTTCCGGGGTCATCCAAGGAGGAAAATACCTCCCTCTTCTGTCAAAAGCCATGAGAGCTTATAATGTGTATTGTCACAAATGTCATGATGCTCTAAGGCTTTTCCATTACTTTTGCCTAAGCATTCACTAGGGGTACCAGAGCTCTCAAGCATCCTGAACTGTAAATCAAAGGATTAAATTTTAGATAGATACTGAATGTAAAACAGAGGAAAGGCTCTGTTTCATGTATGTCTCCTCCATCTTTGAGGATGGGAGGAGAACCTGTAGAAGAGTCTGATGAAAGGTAAGAAGAACTTTATGCACATCAACTTGTATCTGAAGAAGTAGTAGATTCAATGTAGGGAATAGGTTTGTTGTAGCTTTTAGTCATATCAGAATTAACTGAATTTATAAAATACAAACAAATATAATATAAAATCAATGTAAAAGAAAAAAGAATCAGAAAAAGTAGGGACACAAAATACCTCATTGTGCATTTCAAAATCCTTGACTGAAGTTCAGTGGGAAAGGGGAACGCAGACAAACCATGTCCTGTCACGTGGTCCCCAGGGTGCATTGATTTGTATCACTGGCAAAGAGTCCATCATCATGAATGGATAAGAACTCTGCCGTATTTCAAATCTGCTTTCTTTTCCGCCCAACCAAAATTGCTCTCAGCCATCTCCTGACAGCTTCTAGGACACAAACGGCATCGATAYTGTACCACACAACTCTGCAGGCCTTCAATAGCAAAGACTCATCTGGGCAGCAAGGATCCTCACAATTGCTGTGCTCTTGGAACAATTTTCCAAACTATCTTCAATACCAAAAAAGTCAAATGATACAAAGGAAAAATAGAGATGATTCTTAAATATGAACTCAGATAGTGAAATTTTATTCCTTTTCTTTTTCATTTTAAGACAATTCAGTGCAATTATTTAGCCTTTTTAAAACAGAAAGTCTCTTTCTGTTTTTCTCAAGTAAAGAAAATGCACCGAAAATAACAGCAGTGTGCATTGTAACTGCATACAGTATAATATCTCCATATGCCACAGTCATTACAATTAAAGGAAAAAGGTTTTGTTTTCTGTTTTAAATGGTTATTATTCATGAAATGCTTATAATATTTGAAACAAATAATTATGACTAACACATTGTCTAATAAAGATGAAAAGCATGAAAATCCTTATGAATTTTTAATCTGAAAATAAAGAACATTAACAATCCTTAATTATATCATCAAATATTTAAAATTACCTTCTATACTAAATTCTATTTGAATTTAATATATTTATTTTTTAAATATCTGTAACATTTTTATGAGCGGGTGTATAAAAATCATCAGCTGTTACAACAAGACACATCTTGACATAATGTATTCAACRTCTTGATCAAAATTTCCATTTTGTTTATTTTTAAGATAAATCAACAACCTTTGTACACTATATTAAAATTAATATTTTTCTCAATGTAGATGGATACATAATTAATAGTATTACAACTACAAAAATTAAATCGTGCTTGTCAGGCAAAACCTTACTTACGCCCAGATTTTCAGATCCCTTTTATGCAAAATGCTTGCATAGTTTGTATGTTCCTAATTCGTGGAATATGCTTCTAATTTTGGCGTTCATATTCTGTACAATGTTACTGCTGTCATCTTCCACTGCAGGGACTTCTTTTAATACAATCATACACCAGAGCTCATTGCTGCCCTTCAAACACATTCCATCATCTCCTTCCAAGGTCGACTACCAATTTAGTTTCTGGTCTGCTGTAGACTACCTGGTGCCCATTGGTACTCACTGACATTCAAATGATTTGTAAGAGTTAAAGTAAGTCTTTCAGGATTTGAAATGGAGCTCTGTTCTAAGAAATATCTCAAGAACAAATACGAACGAGAGCAGTGTCTTGTAGAGAACTGAAGCATCAGGTTACCAAAGAGCATCAGCCA
>NW_028186823.1:3951941-3963609 GCF_003343005.1 Rhea americana | reverse complement strand
AAACCTAAATGCATGAGTGGTGTTAATGATGTAAAAAGTTTCAGTGCAACCAGTCTCATCTGTTCACAGACTTAGTAAGTGTTCTTATAGGCAAATCATTCATATGATTCCGTGCCTTCATCTAGATTCATCTCAGATAGATCAGAAATTTGAAAAGGGATTATTCATTCTGTTCTGAAAACCAGGTTCTTTTAAGGGTATCCAAAATTTTTGGTGCACAAACTGCTGTCTCTTGTGTCACTTTGTYGCTTAAAGATTGTTTTATCAGATTGGATCAGAGGGCTGAGTACCACTCAGTAGCAAGATTTCTTGGCAATATGAGAAATTGCACTGCTATTTCTGCATTTTCTAAGTAGAATACTGAATCCTCTTCAGGATCTTTTGTATCAAGGAAAAACCTAGCATTGGAGAGATGACAGTGACTCTACTTGTCTGAATATCTGAAAACTTCTCAGAGTCTTCYGCAGTGGCCTCTCTTATTTGTAGAAGATGTCAGAACACACACTACAGTAGACAGCCAAGGCAGCAACCTCCTTTTACTGCTCCTGGACAATATAATGTTGTGGTTACATTGTTCTCATCTCTCCACAGGCAAATGCTGCTGTCTGTTTAATGTTATTTTTTCATCAAAATGAAAATGTAACTTTGCAAATATGGTAAAGCTATTTTGGGTGCAGTGCCTTGTTTCAAATGTTCAAACATGTTTCAATGTTTTTGAACATGTTTCAAATGTTCAAAATTTAAAATAACTTCATCTTCTTAGGTATATTTAAGTTAAAAATTAAAAAAAAATGGAAATTTTGTGAAAATGGGCTGGAACYAGGGTTTAGAGTGATAGCAGTTTATCTCTGAGACCTGTGTCAGAACTTAATTCTTAAATTATGTAAGTTTGATTTTTTTTTAGGCAGTTGCTTTGTTGATCTTGCCCTTATGTCATGTAGGAGTCCCAGTCACAGATCAGGATCCTAAAGAAGAGGGGCTGAATCAATAAAGAACAGACAGTTTCTGCCCCCAAAGCAGCTGTTTAAAATACACCAAAGAATTGCATAATCTGTTACAGTTCAGCTCAGCAGTACATCTACCCAGGCACAACTTCCAGGTAGGTTAACAGGGGCAGAATCCAAGTACATTGTTTGACAGACTTGCATGAGAAATAGGAKTTATGTCTAATCAGTGCTGTGTTTAGTTTTAGGCAATGCTATTACTCTCTGACTTTCATGAGCATCCCTGATAATTTATTAATTAAAAAATGGAAAACATACGATTTGTGAAATTCAGAAAAAAGGAGTATATTAAAACATTGCTCTAGGCATGTTTTGCTATATGTAAATCTGATTTGCTGTCATCCTATATAAAATAGCAGACCAATGTACTGCAGTTTTGCTATCTTCTACCATAATTAATTTCTAGGGATGTGTGTGCATCCAAACAAGAAGCAGAGAAGGATCAGAGGGAATGAGTTTTTCTGAGTACACAGAGACTATATACTTGAACAAACTTAACCAGTAACCTTATGCTTTCCTACCACTGAAAGTTCATGAAGATTAATAAGTTTGGCAAAGCTTAATTAACAGCCAGGGAAAATGTAACCTGGGGTGGGAGGTGAGGGGAAGGTAAACTGATTAACAGAAACTTTTTGTTTCTTAATTATACTTTGTATTCTTCTCTCTTAGATCCTACTCACCTACWGATGGGCAAACTGCATGTAGTTTAGCATTCACGTTGTGTTCAAATAAGTCCCAGGCATTCAGAACCTTATTAGAAAACAGTTCAAACTGCCTTAACATTTCTTCTTAGGCAAGGCTGCAAACTTGATATAAACAGATTCCATTTCCTGACATTTCTTGCCTGGTTGGATTCCTTAAGAACAGCTTTTGTTCATGCCTTTTCATGAGTCGTCTTCTATCTGGGTTAGGTTCTAAGAACAAAGACAAAAAAGAAAAAAAAAGATAAAAAGAAAAAACCAACTGAGAAGTTCAAATGACAAGAGTGTTTGGATTGAAATTGGGGTAAATACTCACTGAAGAGTTGAGGTGACAGCTTATTTAAACTATTTGAGGTTTGTATTTAAAAATGACCTTTCGGCCCTCCTCCCACCTGGGTGGACAGATGTGCATGTCCAAATGCAGCCAAATGCAGCCAGCAGGTGTTCAGCTTTGTATTTACTAGTCGTGGTTGAAAGAGAAAGTCCATCGGGGTAATGACCCTGATAATGCTCCCCACCACCACAGGTCGAGGACCTGATCTAGCACCAAATCTCTGCGGCTCYGTTGCAACTCCAGTAACTCTGGACACTGCCATAACAACAGTAAGAGTGGTAGCCGCCTCACTGACATTACAGATTTAGGCAGATAGTTGGAGAAGGATATATAAAAGCAGCTATGTCCAGTATTTGGTAGTATTTTCCTCTTTCCATTCCACTTAGTTTTGCATATTGTAGCTTTATTTTTTCAATGAAACTTTGAGACACATCTAGTTATACTTACACATGCTTCAGAAAAGCATCTGCAATGTTATAAYAAAAAGGAATGTTTCTTGCTCTGTCTTTCTCTCTTTCCTTCTCTTACCATGTATGAGTACAGCACCATGTTTGTGCTCACAAACACAAAAATCTGTCAAAAAAACTAAAAGATCCCAGTCTCAGTCCTCCCAGATACGGTGCGCTGTGGCCTCGTTCCCGCCAGGCACAGGCTTTACTTGAACACATGGCATGAAAGCCCTGAAGCATGTTTTATAGTCTTTCCTAAAGTCAGTCCCAGCTGCCTCTTCTAAGCATTGCAGAAGGCCCTGAAGACAACGAGGAGCAGCAGACATCTCTGTGGCATCTCTGCAAGCCACAGGCTGGAGCTGGGTCTGATTCAGCAAGCTTGAATAACTACCAGGTACACGAAAACAAAGTAGGCTGTTCCTAGACCAGTTTTGGAAAAGAGGACTAACTTCACTGAATAAATGGGTTTCCTTGTGRTTTGGTCACTCAGCAATGTAATAAGATGTGGTGGGGATTCTGTGACAGCAATGCCTCTGGTTAATGCAGGCTACCTATATATACACACATATTATACCCTGCGCCTTAGCAATTGTGTACTGATTAACAAATGCTCTGATACTATGGCTATGTTTTCATTCTCATTAGATAGTTATTTTTAAAAAGAAATACCCCAATATTTTTTTAAGAGTATTTTAAGAAATCTTAATATTCTCTTTTAGGAAACAATGATCTTTAAATGTTATTAATAGCTTATTGATCTAAGGTGACCAAACAGGTTACCTATCCAGGTAACCAAACTGCTGTCCAGAAGCTGCTGCTTCCCAGAGGGCAATGGAGGCTGTCTTTGCTTTATCACCTTAATTAAACGTCAGCAACGCTTTCACAAAAGCACAACCAGGATGGCAGGCAGAGACTTCTGGATTCAAAGCAGCCTCCACACTTAATTAATGGGATCTGCCCAAAGCACCAAGCCCTTAGCCTCTGCTGCAATGGAGCAGCAGCTTCTGTAGTTCAGGGACCATGTGAAATAAGGGACTAGCTAAACCAATATTTAAGATGTGTGAAAAGTGTAGTAATTATACTTAAAAAAAAAACAGTTTAAAACACTGCCTAATACTGTTGCAGGTCTCTGAATAGAATGATCAGTATTTCAGTTATTAAGTCTCCTCTGTTGGGGTGCTTTTAACCTAGGAAGACACACTATTTTTAAGATCACTTGTAAATTCCCCAGTGAGCCTGCAGGTGGAGATGGAAGGGAGAGGCTCCCTATTAGAATTGCTGGAACTTTCCTTTTTATGCATTTATCTCTGAGCCTAGAGGAAGAAGGAATAGTTCAAACAAACTCTTCTCTGGCTACTTTATTTCAGCACATTTATGACCTAGATAAGATCATTATCTAACAGCTTGGAGTGAAGTTGAAGTTATACAGTTGTTTTTAATAGGAAAAAATAGTTATGATTTAATGTAATCTGTGTTTGTGGAATAGCCATGATATATTTCACAGACTCTGAGCTGTAAGGCAGAAAGGACACTTTCAAACAAATTATTCAATAGGTCAGATAAAATGGCTGTTTTAAATTACAGCGCTTGGGGAGTGGCACGATTTTAGAAGGAACTTTGTAGTCCTGGGAAGTGCTTATTTCTAACAGAGAGTAATTAAACAATTTGCTTAGGGAACATGTGGATTCTCTACCATGTTGAGTTTTTAAATCAAGATTGGATAATTTTCCTCAAGGACAGGCTCTTGATCAGACAAAAGATATAGACTTGATGCAAGGACTTTTACTAGTGACTACTGGTAAAAATAGAGAAAGAATTATGTAGGTCAGACTCATTGKTTTTTACCTTAAAATTCACGAGTGCATCAGGAGATAATGACAAGTGAAGCTGAAACTTTTCGGCTAAGTCTCTCACWGGTAGATTCAGGCCATTTCTTCAGTGTAAAACAAGGAAATACCTGCATACTGAAAGGAACCTTGGGCATRTAAATCCCACCATTTTGTGAATCAGGCAATGCTGTTTTCCAAAGTCACACCACTTTGGAAAGGGAGGTGCAGGGAGTCTCAAAGTCTGACCAGGTGCATGTTTGCACAGGCGTGCGATGGGAGATGGCACCAAACCCCAGGAGGTAATAAGCTCAGGAAGATGACTCAGAAAGTTGCTTTCCTTCTCTGTTGTTCCCTTCTGCAGTTTTTTTTCTCCTATATAAGAGGAGAACGTGACCCTTGAACATGCAAACATTTCTGTTTGGGTTTCCTTTGTGCAAAGTTTACTGCTTTGTGTTAGTACTCTGCTCCATATAAACACAGCTTCAAGCTCTCCTGCTCAGCCCTGGTGCAGATGTGCTAGAGCACTATATTTTGGAGTCCTTTATAAGGGATTTCCGCTCCAGGGGTCTAGGGCTGCAAGGAAARTATGTAGTGCCACTTGCTGTCTTTGGCCTTTTGCATTGATTATCTTCGCTGTGAGACATTAGGGTGACCTATTTGCCCTTTCATATGGGACCATCTCTGCAAAAGGGGAAGACCAGGCACCCAGTTCCTAGGGGTAAAGCATCCTCTTTGTGGCTGGCAGCTGTGGCCTGCTTCTATCTTGACAGGTATTTGCAGATTAGAAGAAATGGTGAAGGTCCATGGGCAGATACCCAGATTACTACTGGTTATTAATTGCTCCACTGAGAAGACTGCGAGTCAGTGAGACAGCTTTTGACTTATATGGTGATGAAAGAGAGCATAATCTGACCCCTCATTTCAGTTACGGTTAATGAAGTGGCAGTGATCTAAAATACTAAAAGTGAGATCCAGATGATGTCTGGTATAGGTTTTTTACTCCCTCATACTGATTAGAGAGCAGCTCTGTGGAACATCTATTTAAAAGGGAAGCTAGTATGAATGTATAAGCAAACGCAGTGCCAAGCCACACCCACGTCTCATACGCTGTCAAATATTTTGGAGGGGAATGGGATCTTTTTTTTTTTTTCACAGAAACAATGCACTTGTCTTTCCATATAAATCACCTGCAGAGAAATTAAGAAAAAAGAAGAAAAGAAAAAAATGCACCTCTAAAACAATGCTGCACAAGCTCTGTATTAGGCATCAGAATAGCTAATTGCTAGAGAAGTCTTTCCCAGCAATATGTATTGAGCAACCACCAGAAATATGAGGGCTTAATAAGTAGCGAGCAGAGAATTTATACAAAAAACAGACATAACAAGCTGAAGTTAATTCATCACAACTTTCACATAAGCCTTTGTTGGGCAGTTGGCCAGGCCCATCACATTATCTGTTTGACTCACTGAGTCACTCCAGCTAATAGAATTTTGCCCCATGTTTGTTGTTGCCATGGCAATGCAATATTATCAGGCATGTCATGTTCACAGATCAGTAGCAGCAGCACTGCTGCAGACACACAACAGCTTTCAGCCTTTGACCATAAACAGGAATTCACTCCACAGTCAGTCTGTCAAAAAGGAAGTCGGCTGTGGTGAAGAAGCACTAGTGCCAGTGCTACTAGCCTTTTCCTTTTTCCTTTGTGAGTGCATTGCTATTATCATTAAAATAACTTTGAGTCGTCATGAATTCATTCATTCACAAACATTGTCAAAGAAGGTGCAATAGTTCAAGAGAATCCAGAGGGTCAAAGAGAGGACTRGTTTTAAATCTGTGCCTATTGAACCTGGAAATGACATAGTCTGTTAGATATAATCTCATTCTTACCATAGCAAATCAAGCTGTGTTGACTGGCACCAATGTCCAAGTCAATTCAGCACCATGAAAGGTTACTAGGAGTAAAGAGGTCATATCCTTTGTGGCATTGCTTTGAGAAATAAACTTAGGCATGTGTGGGAATATTTTACAAAGAATAGCTTTTTCACCATAAGTGAAAAACAAATCCTGTCAGGAATCTATAGAGACTGCAGGTATTCTCTGCCATAGCCATATCTAGTTTTTAAACCAGAGGTATAATTGCTAAGCTTTTTCAATATTTTAAATGTTTAATTGAGTCATAAATATTCCACCAGATATTTTAATTGCTTCCCAAAGAAAACGGTTAGCAATCTTTTCAAAACTGCTTTTTGAAATTGAGAATATGCTCCATATTGGAGTTTATAAGATTTTTCATTTACTTTTCAAAATAGACATATCAAATAGTAATATGGAATACATGGGAAGACTGTAGACCCTCTGAATTTGATTTGTTCAATAGATTACACAAGATTTACCTCAGTGTAACCTCTTTGACATCAGCTGAGTTGCTCTGATTTACCCTGCTTTGAAAGCAGGATTAAGGTTTTTGGATTTAAAGAATTTTTGCAAGGACTTACTGTTTTCTTAATGCCTCTGTTATATGCAAAGACCTGTTTAAACATTTGTTGTCACATATGCCCAAAATGTTGTTGACAAGCTATAACAGGCATTGAAAGACCCTACACAAAGTTTGGAAATGTGTTTGAAAATTAGTATAAGCAATAAGGAGCTGATTATATATTGCAACACTGATTCTTAAGTAATAGAGCTGAGGCCACTGGTGCAAATGACAGTATTTGGCTTCTGGTATTTAAAATGGGCTTTGGGACCAGTCTTAGGCTATGGTTAAGGCCTATTGAGCAGACATCCTGAGATGTGAAGGTTTTGACCAGGATCCCTTTTCTGCTACGCAGAATGTGTGTTCTCAGCTTGTATTAGCAATGAATTGACATTTCTTTCAGTGCTACTGAATGGATTTGTATTCCATCTGTAGGATTCTCCCGGTGTTAACATCATGGCATGGGTCCTACAGCCTGGATTTCCTTGCAGTCATGAAAAAGGCTGTAGTTCCCATCTTTCTCCCCAAAATACCGAAGTTTGGCTTGGTTGTGTGGTGTGCAGCCAAGAGGAGTGTAGTACTCCTGTCTCAGAGTTCATTAATGGTTATGCAATCACCACAGCTCTACTCTTGTGCTTGAGACTTTAGCCAGCTTCAGATAATCAGGAAAAAGTAAAGGTAGAATAAAACCTTTGCTCTCAACTCCCATCACGCAGTGGCAGGCAAAACTTGGTGAAATCCCGAAGACTGAAAGTGATATGGGCTCTTAATTGCAATTCATTTGCTTAAACAGCATTACTCTTGGTATACTTGAGTGAAATAAAGATCAGAGTGAAGCATAAGGGGAGACAGCAAAGTTGTTTTGGGGAACAATGAACAGGAAGACTTTCAGAAGTGCAAAATGCGACATGATCAGTAAACTGACATTTGCAGACCTTTGTCTGCAGATCTATTTGTCAGACAGCCTAAATGTATCTATTATATGAGAGAGAAGGAAAAGAGAGGAATAATGCACATTTCTATTTTGCTGACTCATGACATTAGACTTATATTGATTAAAACTCATTTGAGGGAAGTCCATGCTGCTCTTCTGTGTGGACATTCTTTGCTCTGTTCCAGAACAATCATTGTCCCTCTGGCTTGCAAGGACTCTGAAGGTCTCAAGTGGACTCCATATTAAGAGGAAAAGAGTTTTATCTGGTGAAATTATATCCAATTCTACAACAATATAATTAAACAGGTGCAATTTTAGTGTTTTGATAAGGAGTGGAACACCCAGAGTCTGCTCGGTAGAAATTGTGGAATAAACCAGTTATGCTTTAGATCATTACATCTTAGAGTAATAGCTATTCTGTTTATCCCAAGGGTCAGTAAATTTCTACCATTTAGTGGCAATCTGCAAATGCTTTGTAGCTACTCATGTCAAATTGRCTCAGGAAAATAAGTAACTGATGTTTTCAAAATGTTTTAAAAACATATAACTTTTTAAAGGACAACATGTGATCTGTAGCTGAAACAAGAATTCTACTCTATAATAGGTAGTTTTTCTCTTTCATAGTGAAATGCACTTTTTTCTGGAACTTTGCTCTACTGCAGATACTTTCAGTTTGATTTCTTGCATTCGGATATAGTTTTGTATTTTAGACCAACTTTTTCTGTAATCCAGGAGAAAGAGTAATTCTTTCCTTTGGCTCATACAGAAAGCATTCTTTCTAAAAAATACATTTAGGAGTTTAGCTCTGCCTACCAAGGTGTCTCTATTTTGTAAAGGAAATTCTTACTTGCTAAATCTAACTAGAACGTTTCTGCCAAATGACTCATGTATGATATTCTATGGATACTAGAATTTGCAATCATAACACTTAGATGGTGTGATAGATTATGAACACATGTACTTTCATTGGTAGGTATACCTGGTAGAAGCTTTTTTAATATATAGAAATTGGAAATAAAATTTTAAATTTTCTGAAACTGTTCATAATTTTTTCTTGACTATGTCAAAAATATTGACTATGGGGAAAGAAAAAGATTCAGCAAGTGTACAGAAAAGTAAGTGTTCATATAGCACAACTTACATACTAATACTTTGTATTCTGCACCTCTGTTTTCCTTTCATCTCATCTTGATAGAAAAGTATTTTGCAATCTCTGAAGACTATGAACTGTAAAATGCTCTTTAGTTCTGGCTACAGTAAATGGACTTTTTCACAATATCCATGTTAACCAAAGAGAAACACACTAAAAAAAATGACTTTATAGCAGATGAACATTTTTTGGATTGGTAACTAAGCTCGATATTAATATTTTGTATAAATTACTGGAAACATTTAAGAGAGGAGTCTCCTAGAACTGGAAATGAAATAAAGTATTATTTATTTATCATTTTTTTCCAGGGCACTTAATGCTTTATGCATCTGAGTACTGACAGTAAGGTCATCTCTTAATTTACAACTTTAATTTAAAGGAGAGAAAAAACTTCTCACAACACTCATAAGTAAACCCAATAAATTCCAGAACCAATTCCCTTAAAAGAGAAAACAGTGTTTAAAGAATCCTTAGTTACATATAAAAGTTGATCTCTTAGGATTACTTAAGTTAAATAATGAAACATATGACTAACTGTTACTTGGAAACATTTTCTCCATAACTCTTGTGTTAGAGGTCATTAGGAAAGTATCCTGAAAAGAGATGGAGTCTGTAGTTAATCTCACACTTTGTTCCTAGAAGTCTGATTGTGTTTAGATATTCAGGTGAATGAATAATTTTAGCATCACGTGAATGAATTAAATTTTAGCATCTGGTGTGACAGAGAATGATTAGTTGTAGTCTGACTACAAGAATTTTGACCTAAGTCAAACTGATTATCACACCAAGTGGAATCATGGTTTCATTGAAACCCACAGCAAAGCTCACACTGAGTGCAGGGGGCACACAGTTTTCATCCATGCTTTTTAGCCTTGGGGACCATGATGATGCCAGCCTCATCTCTCATCATGAATGCAGAATTCCTAATTTTTCTGAATATGGAGTTCTTATGGTGGCAATAAACACTGCAAGCTGCCATGAAGTGGCTGAGGGGTAAAAAAATAAGGAAAATAAGAGGATAAGAAAGGATTTTGGAAAAAGAATGCAAAATTTAAACATTTGTGAAAAAAAAAGATTTAATAGAAACTAACAAAGAAAATACAGAGGGAATTAAAATAGCAGAGAGAAGATTTTGTTCTGGAAGAAGGAGGAGACTGTAAATGAGCCTTGAAAGGAGGCAGAACTGGAGAGACAAGAAACAGTTGAGTATTCAGATCTCATGTTCTCTGTAGGCTGATCATTTAAAAATCCTAACACTTTAGCAGGTAAAGCTACTGCACAATGATAGTAAAGTTTATGTGCAATTGTTCTGCACTGCTTTTTAACATTCACAGTAGCACATATAAACAAATCATCTCACTTTTAATGAAAATCGCTGTGATGTCGATCTGCGCTTTGTTTCAAATGTTCTTGTTAGTTCCTCAATCAATGTACAAGGCAACATTTTCAAGTGCATTAAAATGAGGCTATTTGCCACTGTTATGATAATGATGGTTCAGTAATGTCTAACAAATATTTATCCAGTTTGTCTAAATTGGTCAACACAGTGACATCTCTAAAACCATTTGTAGCAATCTTAATAATGGGTAATGTAGAGCCCCATATAGTWTGTTAACTCCCTCAGGTTTGTCTCTATGCCTAAACTGGTGCTGAACTATCCCCATGAGGGACTGAGGTACTACGGTGTTTTTTTAGAATGTATATCATGCAACAAGTCAGACCCATTTTACATCTGAGTATCACGTAGAGGCAYGACTCATTTTATAAAAAGAGTGAATTGTAAGACCATTCTGCAAGTTTCACAGGGCTTTTGCTACTTTGTCAGCAACAAAGGAGAATTTGTGTTGGTTGTCAGTAGAGTTGCACTTTTATCTGGCTATCGAGACTGAATTGAAAATGGGAGGRTTTTAAAGTGAATATCAGCCATGAGATACTGGAATTGGAAGAAAGTTTACCTGTGAATAAACCACCTCATGAATCTAAGCACTTTCATCTCCACCTCTCTGTTGTCTTTGAAATCACATATTTTGTGCTTAACCTGCCTTTTGTTGGAGATGATTCTGGGAAATGAATGAGGTCCAAAAGAATGATCTATTCTCAATAGAGTTTCTGTTTTCTTCTCGATCGCTTTGGTTTTTTAGTATCCTACTTTCTCAAGTCTTTAGAAAGCAGTCTATTAGAAAAAGAAACAAGACTGTATTTACATTGTCATCRAGTATTATATCAGTTAAGTCAACATAATTACAGTTATGACATGGTGAACTGCCAGAGAASAACTGTCTACTTATTTACTACTAAATTTGTTGATTCAGTGAATGCTCAAGCTGTTCATTAATTACTCAGCACAATATTTGTTATGTACTCCAGAATATACATGTGAGGTGGGAAAGAGATAGCAAAATACAATTGTTTTTCCAAAATGTTCTGGTCTTAAATAATATTTTGCCTGGAAAATAGGTACACATGACAGTTTGGGTTCTTTACACAATTTACCTTTTAATGTAGTTTGGTGCACTCCACAGAAATAATTCTGCATAATTTTATTTGAAGTCAGGTTTTCTTCTGTATGTTTAATTATTTTCCTTCTAGACGTATATCAAGCTCACCCCTATGCCTCACCTTCCAAAATCTCTACTGTTCCTCTACTAAAAATTCATTAAATTTCCCAGCTTTTCTGTCACCTTCTCACTTGAAAAGGTTCACCAAGCTTTTTTCCATTTCTGCTTCCAAACTGATTTATTATTCAAAAGGGAAGGGAAGGGAAGGGAAGGGAAGGGAAGGGAAGGGAAGG